>NC_134102.1:130740934-131045245 GCF_000715075.1 Nicotiana tabacum | reverse complement strand
CTTTTGTTCATAAAACTAGTATCTTTCAATTTAAATGTTCACCTCAATAGATAATGATTGTTCATGAATTTTTAAATATTTTTTAGGCTGGAAATACACATTGCTTCAATACATTATGTCCTGGTTTTGTATTAGTAAACAGTAACATATATCTTGATTCTGAATTCGACCATATTTCTCGCCGAGGGGATGATACACAATGGGAGATTTTTATGTACATTGATCGGGTAAAATTTATGTATCTTTTTGTCTACTTTATTAAGTTTTTCACTAATTGCTTATATAAGAAATTTGAAGCGTTTTAAAAATGCTAACATATTTCATTTTCTGAAACTAATTAAGGATCTAGCAAACGGAAACTGGTGGCTTTTAGTTGGAGAAAATCAGACAGCTGTTGGTTTTTGGCCTCCAGGAATTTTTACAGCATTAGCAAACGACTTTGCAACGAATATTGAGTGGGGTGGAGTGGCATATACTCCGCCAGGTGTACCATATCCTCCAATGGGGACTGGCTTTTTTCCTGCAGTTCCAGATCCTACACTCGATGCTTATTGTAGGGGACTTATAGTTTTTAATAATAAAGGCGAGACGATAAATGCAGAAAAAACACCCATATTTCTTGACAATCCAATATTGTATCGGGTCATTGATGAACCACATGGAGGACCCGAAAAATTTCCGCATTATATGTTTTACGGGGGACCAGATGATACACATATGTAAAATTATTGTAATTATGATTTATCTTTGCAAAGTTCTCTTCAATCATGTTCGTTAATTTGCTGTTGATAAAATCACAATCTTCCAACCTCTTTATGGAAGTTCCGTGCTTCAGCTCCTAAATTGAATTAAAAGTTTTATATATATAATATATATAACTCAACTTGGGTTTAGCGGGAAGGTGATCATATATATTAATATGCTGTTACCATACAAAATAAATCAAGAAATATACACTATTCGAACAAACAGAGTTTTAGTAAATCCAAGTCAAAATTATCACACAACATATTAGTTGATCATAGTTTTAGTAATCCAAGTTGGAACTGGTCCTAATTAAGTTGCCAAATATATAGTATATCAACTTTAACCAAGGTTTCCATGACTTCATTGTATTTGTATATAATATCTAGAATGGCTCATTTCAATAGTTTAGTGATAATACTTCACTTCTTTACAACGGTTTGATTGGTCTTTTGTTTTCCAGGAAAGAAATATAAAACTTGTAGGTAATATTATAAAATAACAACTAAACTAAAAAAAGACCAATTACCTTTTCTTTAGTTAAGATCAAAAAACAATTTGGATTTTCATCCATTACAAGAGAAGATACAATTAAGGGCAAACAGGGAAATAAAAAAAGAGAAGAAGAGAAAAGAAATAAAAGACGCCGTGGTATTAAGAAAAAACGAGGAGAAAATGAAATGGAAAATCCTAGTCAGAATTAGAAAGTCTATAATTCGTTCATACTTAGTAAGTTAGTATACAATGTAACATTCAAAAAAACACTAACTTATGTACAATACGAAAGTTCAGCCATATGTGAAGTGATTTTTCTTTGCCATGATCATGTGAAGAAAAGGCAATTACCTTAATTAATTACAGACTTAGATTTAAGACGATTGGCCCTAGAGTGGTAGATTTATTTCCTCGCGTATAGTGCTCCGTAGTAGACGACATAAGCTTGGCGATATACTACATGCCACGTAAGGTTATCGGATTTCGAAAAAACGAGTACGTCTGCATCTTACCATGCAGTCATATATATCACCATAACTGCACACATATTAACCTGGATGGCTAGAAACATCATTTGTCCTGATATCACTAGCCGTCTAGGTTATTATGCGCCGCATATCCTCGTTTTGATCAAAATCGAACAAGAATACGTGGGGAATCGTACGTAGTATCGACAAAAACCTTTTCATCGTCTAATACAAGAGTACTATCGCCGAGGACTATGCCTACCCCTCTAGGACCAAGGTCTAAAATCTGAGTCTAGTACTTTACAGTACCACCTGAGGAATTGAGTAATTATAGAAGAAGTAGGAAGTTAGAAGAAGAGAGAAATTAAATGAAGAGGATTGTTTAAGTTGTTGATACTCTTCTCTTCGATACAAATGCATTATATATAGACAAAGTTATTTCAGCATATTCACATTGTAACCAATTAGAACTAATTAACTCAAATGGAAAAGGTTAAAGAGAGTTTGTTACTTGAACGTAATTCAATTTACTTGAAAACGCAAATTGGATCACGGATTAGCTCCTTTACATTGTTGGCATATAGTCTAATTTCGTCAAGTTTCTTTAACTCCAGATACCGCCTACAATTATGCAATGCACACTTACCAATTTTCCCAATTAAAATTAACCAATTTTCCCAATTAAGGGGAATATATCAGTGTCATTTGATTGTCATCCTAGCAAGTTTGGGGCTGAAAACTTTTGAGTTGGCATCTTCTTTGTTTGTCTTTAAATCTTGCTGAGTTCAAGTTGCTGTTGTTATTTAATTGGTAGATAAGAATATGCCTTCTTTCTTTCTCTTCATCTTATCTTCACTAATTGTCTTAATTTTATTATTATTTTTGGATAACAATCATGACATGACTGTAGGCAGGGGTGGATCTAGTCTTAAGAGTTAAGCCTTCCGGGAATCTAGTAACTTGTGTCTAAATTATGTATTTGTATTAAGAAATTTATTAAATATCTATAAATATTTGATTATGAACCTAGTAATTATTGTATATATAATTTGAGGTCGCCGTAGAAACCCATAAACTTTATACCCTGTATTCGCTATATTCATTAAGCTAAATGTCAGTTTTATTTGTTGTCCAACGAACTAGTCAATTAAAGTAAACCACTTATTATGGTAGAGGATAATAAAATAGTAATGAAGAACATTCCACTTAATATGTATATTGCAGTGTCAACTTATCTGTCCTCAAAATCGGATAACAATTGAATTTGTAAGTGGTTTTAAGGATATGCCGATTAACTTGATACAAAATAATAAATTGAGTTGCAATTGAAATAAATAACGATAAAGTAAATTCAAACCACACGAATTGGATAATTTCAATCTTGGAAGACCAGTCACCTTCGAACCGGATGTACTTCGATCGGTCTTAAGATACAGATGGATAAGAGCTTAAAGAGAAAAATAATAATATATTGCTTTTTAGTGCGTGTTACAATATGTTTTATGAATTATCAGACCCTCTTTATATAGTAGAGGAGTCCTACTTTAGGTACAATTCTATAAACGGTAAATAAATCTCTTGATTTACTGATTAACGATCCCTTATTGATACGTGTCGTGATTCCCGCCGTAATATCCGACCGGTCACGGATATTTTGGTCTTCTGTTGGCTATGCTAACAATGTTTCTTAGGACCGATTCCGGGATTACGATTTCGATATTCTTCGAAGGCAGGCGTTCTGCCCCCGGGTTCTAACCCGGTGGGACTTGGGGTCAATCTTCAGCCCTTTATTGCCACGTTTTGAGCCTGATCTACCATGTTGCAGGCGAGCTCGATTTTGGTCGTATACAGATAGTCCCCTCGCTTTTTGGAGAGTAGACGACGAGAAATGACATGAGCTTCCGATTCTTACTTCGATATCCCGTGACAGAAACGACAAAATAAATGAAACGTCTCGTTAGTCAAGTCTTATTGACATTAAATGCTTGTCAGCCGCCGGTCGGCCATTCCTGGATGTGAACCGCCGCTGAAAAATTATAAATACCTCTTCCTTTGTTCATTTAAACTTTACATCCAAGCCTTCTACCCTCGTACCTTAGAAATCTCAATATTTTTTGGCACTTATATCCCGCTTATTTGAGATCTTTTGTAAGATTTCATCTCAAGTCATCAAGTTCATTCCTTTAACTTCCTCTTTTTCCTCATTTTTCCTCGATTTTTAAAAGAAATGGTGAAGACTTCAAAAACTGTTCCCCAAAAATAAACTCCTTCCTCCGCGCGGTCGGTCGCCGAGGCCGAGGGGACTGCTTCGCGTACTGCCGTCGAGTAACCAGTACCAGAACCTCCTCTAAAAATGTTCATCCCCGGAGGGTGTCCGGTCAATGTTGATTTTAAGGTTGAAAAGCCTTCCTCCGTACAAGGTCGGTATGAGGAGATCTCGAGGTACCTCTGCTCGATCACTAAGGATATTTTCCCCACGGTCAAAAAGGATTGCAATTTGGTTGACAAGCACGTAGTGGTTCCCGACCCCAATGAAGCCATCACCGCTCACATCGAGGGATACTTAAGTGTCTACACCTATCCCTTTATACTGGGCCCATTGGATCCGGTCATCATCGATTTCTGCAAAAGATACGAGGTATGCCTCGATCAAATTCACCCTTCACTATGGAGGATCGTGATCCTTCTCTGATTCTTCGTGAGCAAGAACGATGGATGCTCGTTCACCGTCGACCACCTTTTGTGCTTATACAGTCCCCGTATCTTCTGGGGGAACTGATAAAGCTCGTGAGCCGGGCCAGCAAAGCCCTATTCTCGAGTATTGATGAAGATCGGGATCAAGGCTAGTAAGGACGTTTCGTCCGAGTGAGGACTTCGGATTTGATCCCAGTTGAGCATATGTCGTTTCCCGAAAAGTGGAATACATCACGTAAGTATAATTTTGCTTTCAAAATTTGATTTTATGATTTTCTTCCTTCCTTCTCATCAGTGCTTTTGTAGTGGTATAGTTGTTGCTCGGGTCCCGAACACAGTCCCTCGACTCAAGGAGTGGGTCAAGGGCATCATATCACAAATACCCTATTCCGAGCGCTCATGGCGCGGGCTTTCAAAGGGCTGTTGGGAGGCCCGTTCTCATGGTGAGATTCCTTTCCTGAACAAGTAATTTTTGGGTTCCTATTGTGTCATTAAGTTCTTACTTGTTTTATTTCTTTTCACAGGTTTATCCAAGGATGTCAAACTGAGGCCTCCAGCCGGTAGCGAGGACTTACCTACCAAGTCCCCCGCTCCGAGACAGGCCGAAGAGAAGAAAAGAAAGAGGGCTCCGAGTTCTCCGAGCTCGGAGAAGAAGAAAACAAGAAGAAGGCTGGTGAGCAAGTCTAAAGAAAGCACCAATGCTCGAGCACCATCTTCGAATTCACTCTATCGGTTGAGGGATGAATCCGAAGAAGAAGGTGAAGCCTTCGATCTGATGGCCCGCATGCCGCCGCAACTCGAAGGGCAAAGGGCCTCCGAACCGGAGAGAGGCGAGGTCGATCGGCCTCAAGTTAGGGAGGCCGACGAGAAGGTCGGGGCCGAGGCTTCCCGGGATGCAGGCAATGCCCCGAAGGAAGTACATAGTGTGATAAACATCACTGAGTCGCCCTCGTTGACCGAGTCCATGTATAACGAGGCTCAGACGGTGAAAGAACGTCCCAACGAGGGGGCCCATGGAGCAGATGACCCATTTCGCATCTTTTTTTATGGCGTGGATTCTACCACCACGGAGGACGTCACCGGATTGGGTGACTTAGAGGTGCTAAAGAAGAGTCCATCTTTGGGAATAAGCGGGCCTTCTTCAAGCCCGAAATTGATCAACCGGTTCCCGGCTCCGAGCATGGATCCTGACCGAAAGCGATCTATCGTCATCTCTATTCTGTACGATGCCCGGGTCCTCTCTGCCCCCATAGGGGTGGTCAGCTACCTTTGGTGTCTGGTGACCGAGGAAGACCAAGCCAAGATGAACGAGGTAGATCTGCCTAGCCTGTTCAACAAAGCACAACATGCGCTAAATCGGGTAATTTCAGATATTTCTTGATGACTTTAACTTGTACTTAGACTAATTCGTAGATAACCCTAATATTTTTCTTTGTGTGTGTAGGCCTCAGTGCTTCATCATGAAACTTTTCTTCGATATTGGGACGAGCTGAACCAGCTTGAGGCCGAGGTCCGAGGGCTCACTGAGAAGAGAGATATTTACAAACTTTTCAGCGAGCAGCGTGAAAGGGAGGCTAAGAGCCTCCGAGCTGAGCTAGAGGTGGCCCGGAAGGAGCATGCTAACCTGTTCGAACAGGTAAAAATATTTGAAGTTAGTGATGATGAGCTAGACACGGTGACTAATGGTTAGAATCTGCAGGTCCAACAGAAGATCGATCGGATCGACCAAATCCGAGCTGAGCTGGATGTAGTCAAGGCTGAGGCCGAAAAATGGAGAGGCAGGATGGACCGCCTAGCCTCGGGAAAGGAGACTGCTCGGGCGCAGCTGACTTCGGCTGATGTCTAGCTTTGAGCGGCAAAGGATAAAATCGAGGCATGGGCCCAAAAGGTTGGGAAGCTTCAGTCTCAGCTACGCTCGGTCATCTCTGATCGAGAAACTCTCGCCAAGGAAATCGAAATGGCCAAGTCGGTGGTTGTGGTGGTCAAAGTTGATGCCGACGAGATGGTGGCCCAATATAAGGCTGACTCCGAGGAGGTCTAGGATCGACTGAATTATATCGTTGAGCACGCTAAGCGGCATTCCCGAAGGGAGGCCCTTGAGGAAATTCATGCTCGAGGTTTTGACTTATCATCTGAAATTGAGAGTGCTAAGAGGCTCGAAGCCGAGGTCATGAAGTTGGCGTATCCCGAGGAGGAAGAGGACTCTGAGGGTTCGAGTGGATCCAAGGGTGGAGGAGACTCCGAAGACCCTGGCGACGAGGCAAGTTCCGATGAAGAACATGTCGTATAAGTGCCTTGTACATTTTCCTTTATTTTTTGTGTTTTCGTACTTTTGTACTTTTTGTCAAGGCCGTTTGGCCTTTGTAAAAACTATATGTATATATAATACAAGGCTTATTTTTTCCCTTCGACAATTTTTGAGTTTTCTTTCCTTTGCTTTATTCTTTATGTTTACAAAGATCGAAATGCCTTAACATGAAATAGTTAGGTCATGTTCAGAGGTTCGAACCGGCCTTGCCTTTGACATTATTTTGTTTAAGGCATCGTGGGGGTTCGGTATGACCGGAAACTTTTCTTCAAAGTACTTATAATTTTTTAGATTATAGTTTGCCGAGGGTAGACTTTAGAACCAGTTTAGAAATTTTGAAGTCCTTGTTTTTTGTTACGGGTCTCGGACGTCTCTGGGCCATTTTAGTATGGCCGTAGCCTTTTTAGTTCGGGTGTTGTCCAGTGGGCTTTTTGCCCCGAGTTATTTGGGCTTGCCTAAGATAAAATTCCCCGAGTGGGGATGGTCGTAGCTTTTAAAGTTCGGGTGCTGCCTAATAGGTCTTGTGCCCACAGGCTCTGATAGCCCGGGCCGTCCGAATTTGTCTTTGGATGGCAGTCCCCGAGTGAGAGCGATCCGTTGAACCCGGATAAAGGCGACCCTTAGGCTCGATACCTTTAGGGGATCGAATGTAGGAAATTCTTTAAAAGAAATAAAAGAAAATATTTAAGGGACAAGATATTTATCCGCAAGGTAAAGACTTTTTTATTTCTGTGTGTAATATATATGGTTACACATGTATGCAAGTTTTATGTCAGGGCTCGAGTAGTCTATGTGGGCACGATTCATTTGATTGTTTGGCCCTTACAGTAAATCCTATTGATCGAGCCGAGACTATTTGGTCACAAAGTTTCTTTCCTTGTTAAAGTCATAGTCTAAGGGTGATGCCCCTCAGTATTCGAGGTCGATCATAGAGAAGCCTCGAATACTGTTGTTGTTTTCTTCAACACTGGTTCGTAACTGACCTTTAATTCTAAGTTAGCATGATCTAATGTTGCCTCATTAAAAATCTTGCCGGAAAACCCATTTGGGACAAAACCGGTCCAAGGGAAAAAGAGTGCAACGCGTGCTTTCAAGCCTAAGAATTGTATCGCTCTTTGACGGTTGCCTGCAAGTGCTAGTTCGAAATGCAAATAAGTAAAAGGAATAAATGGGGTCGTACCTTAGCAGTAGTATCACTTTAAGTGAGTTACGTTCCAGTTTTTCGATAGTCGTTCATCGTTCATTGCTTCGAGTTTGTACGATCCTTTTCCAGTGATCTCGATAATTTGATATGGCCCTTCCCAGTTCGGCCCCAGCTTCCCTTTGTTCGGATTCCGGTTGCTTAGTGTGACCTTCCTTAACACTAAGTCCCCAACATGGAAGTGTCGAAGGTTGGCCCTTCGATTGTAATACCTCTCGATCCGTAGTTTTTGGGCGGCCAATCGAACAAGGGCGGCTTCGCGCCTTTCATCTAATAGCTCCAGGCTCGTGTTCATGGCCCTGTAGTTTAATTCCTTCGTTGCGTATCAGAACCTGAGACTTGTTTCTCCGACTTTGACCGATATTAGAGCTTCGACACCGTAAACCAGCGAGAACGGGGTGGCCCCGGTACTGGACTTCGAGGTTGTGCGGTATGCCCATAGGACTTTGGGCAGGATTTTCTTCCATTTTCCTTTGGCGTCAGCTAACCTCTTTTTGAGGTTTTGGAGTATGGTTTTATTGGTCGATTATGCTTGTCTGTTCCCACTAGGATGGTAGGGCGTTGATAGGATCCTTTTGATCTTATGGTCTTTGAGAAACTTGCTTACTTTGCTGCCGATGAATTGTTTCCCGTTGTCGCACACGATCTCGGCCGGCATTCCGAACCGAAATATGATGTGGTCCCAAATGAAATCATTGACTTCTTTCTCTCTGACTTTCTCATATGCCTAGGCTTCCACCCACTTAGAAAAATAGTCAGTCATAAACAATATAAATTGAGCCTTACCGGGTGCCCATGGAAGGGGCCAACGATGTCCATTCCCTATTTTATAAATGGTCATGGTGACAAAATTGAATGAAGCAGCTCCCTGGGTTGATGAATCATCGGAGCATGTCTTTGACATTCATCACATTTTCGTACGAACTCCTTCGCTCCTTTTCCATGCCGATCCAATAGTAGTCGGCTCTGATTATCTTTCGAACCAATGATTCGGTGCCTGAATGATTTCCGCAGGTGCCTTCATGAATTTTTCTCAGAACATCTCGGTATCTCCTGGTTCTAGACATATCGCGAGTGGGCCATCGAATTTTCTTCTGAACAGGGTTCCGTCTTCGGACAAGCTGAACCGGGTTGCCTTCGTATGTAGGGCCCTCGATTATTTTGGATCAGATGGCAGTTTTACGATCTTCAAATATTCTATATATTTGTTTCTCCAGTCCCAATTCAGGCTCATTGAGTTTATTTCAGCGTGGTCTTCCTCTACTACCGATCTCATGAGTTGTACGATCATCCCCGAGTTGAACTCATCGTCCTCGACCGACGATCCTAGGTTAGCAAGGGCATCGACCTCACTGTTTTGATATCGAGGCACGTGTTTTAGAGTCCACTCCTTGAATCGATGTAATGTTACCTGCAACTTATCCAGGTACCTTTGCATTTGTACTTCTCTGACTTCGAACATCCCATTAACTTAGTTCACCACAAGGAGGGAGTCGTACTTAGCTTTGATCACCTCCGCCCCCAAGCTTTTGGCTAATTCGAGACTTGCAATCATGGCTTCATATTCGGCCTCGTTGTTAGTCAATTTTACAATCCTAATAGATTGTCTAACTACATTGCATGTCGGTGGCTTCAATACGATGCCAAGTCCAGACCCTTTTGCATTCGAGGCGTCGTCCGTAGAGAGGACCCTAGTTCAACAATAACTCTCATTCGACCTCGGGTATTAGGGCAGGCGTAATGTTGGCCACAAAGTTTGCAAAAATTTGAGATTTAATGGCAGTCCAGGGCCGATATTCAATATCGTACCCACTGATTTCCGCGGCCCATTTGGCCAACCGTCCCGAGAGCTTGGGCTTATGCATTATATTCCTCAATGGGTAAGTAGTAAAAATACATATGGGTTGACATTGAAAGTACAACTTTAGCTTTCTAGAGGCGCTTAGCAAAGGGAGCGCCAATTTTTCCAGGTAAGGGTATCTAGTTTCGGCCTCGCATAAAGTCCTGCTAACATAGTAAATTGGGAATTGCGTAACTTTCTCTTCCCAGACCAGGACTCCACTTACCGTTACTTCCACTGGTAAGTACAGGTATAGTTGCTCGTCCGTCTTCGGATTATGAAGCAGAGGTGGGCTCGATAGATGCCGCTTGAGTTCCTCCAAGGTCTGTTGGCATTCCAGTGTCTATGAAAAGTTATTCTTCTTCTTCAATAGTGAGAAGAATCGGTGGCTCTTGTCAGAGGACCTCAAGATGAATCGTCCCAGGGGGCGCTGTGCATCCGGTTAATCTTTACACGGCCTTCACGTTATCTACAACCGTGATATCTTCGATAGCTTTGATCTTTTCGGGATTGATCTCAATTCCCCGGTTGGACACCATGAATCCGAGGAATTTATCAGATCCAACTCCAAATGCATATTTCTCTGGGTTCAGCTTCATATTGTACTTCTTCAATATGATGAAGGTTTCCTGCAAATCCTTCAAATGGTTCTCTGCTCGCAGGGACTTAACCAACATATCGTCAATGTAAACCTCCATTGATTTTCCTATTTGTTCCTCGAACATCCGGTTTACTAGGTGTTGGTAAGTGGCACCGGCATTATTTAATCTAAATGGCATCACGTTATAGCAAAAAGTGTCGTACTTAGTGATGAAGGAGGTTTTTTCCTGATCGCCCGGGTTTATCCGTATTTGGTTGTACCCGGAGGCGTCGAGAAAACTGAGAATCTCGCGGCCGGCCTTGGCATCGATCATGCAATCGATGTTTGGCAAAGGGAAGGAGTCTTTGGGGCATGTCTTATTCAAATCCTTATAGTCTACACACATTCTTAACTTATTCCCTTTTTAGGGACTACCACTACGTTCGCTAGCCAATTCGGGTATTTAACCTCCCAAATGGACCCCATTTTAAGGAGTTTAGATACCTCGTCCTTGATGAAAGCATATTTAACCTCGGACTGGGGTCTCCTCTTCTGCTTGACCTAGTGGAACTTCGGGTCCAGGCTAAGCTTGTAAGTGGTTATTTCCGGTGGGATCCCTATCATATCAAGGTGGGACCCAGCGAAATAATCTTCGCTAGCTATAAGAAATTGAATAAGTTTGTTCCTGAGCTCGGAGTTTAACCCCGTGCCCAGGTATACCTTTCGATCGGGCATGTATTGAATTAGTATGACTTGCTCTAGTTCCTTGACCGTTGATTTTGTAGCGACGGAATCATCGGGGGCTATGAAAGATCTGGGGACTCCGTAATCGTCATCCTCGTCTACCCATCGTTCCTCCAATTTTGTCGAGACTGGTATCAGTGATTTCAATTTGGTCCCATTTTTTACTATCTGATTCGGATCCTCCGATGTCGAGAATGTGGATGCCGGGATCACCTCATCGACCGTGAACATCTCCTTGGCGGCCGGTTGTTCCCCATAAATTGTTTTGATTCCTTCGGGTGTTGGGAATTTCAGCACCTGGTGTAGTGTCGAGGGTATTTCTCTCATGTTGTGAATCCATGGCCTCTCGGAACAAAGCACTGTATCTCATATCCCCTTCGATTACATAAAACTTGGCTTCCTGTATGGTTCCGGTGATGTTCAACGGTAATGTTATCTCCCCTTTAGTGGTCACGTATGCCATGTTGAACCTGTTCAGGACTCGGACCGCAGGTATGATCTGATCTTGTAGGTCGAGTTGTTCCACGACCCTCAATCTGATGATGGTGGCTGAGCTACCTGGATCAACTAACACACACTTAATTTGAGATTTATTTACGAGTACCGATATTACTATTGCATCATTGTGGGGCTGCATTATCCCCTCGGCGTCTTCGTCGTTGAAAGACAAGGTTCCTTCTGGCACATAATCCCAAGTCCGTTTCTCCATTGTGATGGATGCTTTAGTGTGCTTCAGCATCGGCCCCTGGGGAATATCGACCCCACTGATGATCATGTTAATGGCATGCTGAGGTTCCTCCTGCTCGGCCTGTTTACTAGAATCCATGTTCCTGAAGTGGTTCTTGGCCCGATCACTCAGGAACTCTCAGAGATGTCCGTTATTGAACAGCCGGGCCACCTCTTCTCTTAATTGTCGATAGTCTTTTGTTCTGTGGCCATGAGTGCCGTGATATTTTCATATTAGGTTGGGATCCCTTTGTGCTAGATCGGATTGTAAAGGTCTAGGCCATTTGGTATGTTTGATGGGTCCGATGGCCGATACGATAGCGGCGGCATCGATGTTGAAGTTGTACTTTGATAATCTTGGCACTTCTTTAGGTCCGACAGGCCTGTCGAAGCTATTTTTTTCTCATGAGTCCCCGGTTGCTCTGACCTTGGTCAATTCTCCTTTCATTTCTAGTAGGGTTCCGCTCGGGCCCACTGCTTCTTCGGTCTCCATTGTATGGCTGATACCGATCCCTGTTTGATCTCGGTTCATGATCAATGTCTCTCTTGACTCTGTCGATGGTTCTGACGGGATACACGGACCCGGAAGGGGACCCAAGCTGATCATCTTCGACCCTGATTTTCGATTGATACCGGTTATGGACATCGGCCCAAGTGACTGCCGGATATTCTACCAAATTTTGTTTCAACTACTGTGAAGCAAACGAGCTCCGAATGTTGAGTCCTTGGGTAAAAGCCTGAACGGCCCAATTATCAGCAACCAGTGGCAGGTCCATCCGTTCCATTTGAAACCGGGACACGAATTCTCTAAGCATCTCATTATCCTTGTTTTTTACTTTGAAAAGGTCTGACTTCCTGGTCTCGACCTTAATAGCCCCAATGTGTGCTTTTACGAAGGAATTTGCAAGCATAGCGAACGAGTTAATAGAATTAGGAAGTAAGTTGTGATACCATATCATAGCTCCCTTCGACAGGGTCTCCCCGAACTTTTTCAACAAGACAGACTCGATCTCATCATCCTCTAAGTCGTTCCCTTTGATGGCACATGTGTAGGAGGTCACATGCTCATTTGGGTCGGTCGTTCCGTTGTACTTAGAAATCTCGGGCATGCAGAACTTTTTAGGGATCGTCTTTGGAGTCGCGCTCGGAGGAAAAGGTTTTTGAACGAACTTCTTGGAATCCAGGCCTTTCAATATCGACGGTGCTCCTAGGATTTGGTCGACCCTGAAATTGTAGATTTATACCTTTTTGTCATTAGTTTCGATTTGTTTCTCCCCTGATTCTACCTGTTTTGTCAATTCCTCGAGCATCTTTATGATCTCAGGGTTAGTCCCCGATTCACTTTCATTCGGCCTCTCTACGACCGGTTCGTTTCTGCGGGTGGCTTCCCGGGATGGATCGGGCTCAATTTTGCTCGGCACGCGGCTTTGGTTTTGCAACTGGGCTATTGCCGCCGTCTGAGCCTACAATATTTCGAAAATCACCCGTAAATTGATCCTGTCCCTCCAACGTCTTGTGTAATTTGGGTTGCTGATCGGGCTTCGCCACGGACGCTATTCTCGAGGTCGGTAGGCAAATTTGCGTTGATGGCCACATGCGAGTTGGCGTCAATCGGGTCAGCGACCGGAGTTCCGATGGTATCAACGGGTGTTATCTCGCGACTGGGCACTATGTTGTTATTTTCACCGTGATGGCCGGACTCATTGTCAATATGTAAGGGTGCCGACTGAGAGTTAGATATTTTGAGCTTTAACCTGAAATTAGAGACACTTCGAAGAACAAGTGTAAAGTAATGTGTGTTATAGGAATTTATATCAAATAACCACTATTATCCTTAGCCCCACGGTGGACGCCAAACTGTTTACCCTCAAAATCAGATAACAATTGAATTTGTAAGTGATTTTAAGGATATGCTGATTAACTTGATACAAAATGATAAATTGAGTTGCAATTGAAATAAATAACGATAAAGTACATTCAAACCACACGAATTGGAAAATTTCAGTCTTGGAAGACCAGTCACCCTCAAACCAGATGTACTTCGATCGGTCTTAAGATACAGATGAATACAAGCTTAAAGAGAAAAATAATATATATATTGCTTTTTAGTGCATGTTACAATGTGTTTTATGAATTATCAGACCCCTTTTATATAGTAGAGCAGTCCTACTTTAGGAACAATTCTATAAACGGTAAATAAATCTCTTGATTTACTGATTAACGATCCCTTATCGATACGTGCCATGATTCCCGCCGTAATATCCGGCCGGTCACAGATATTTCGGCCTTCTGTTGGCTATGCTAACAATGTTTCTTCTAACTCGTTCGAGGTTAGAACCGATTCCGGGATCACGGTTTCGATATTCTTCGAAGGCAGACATTCTGCCCGCGGGTTCTAACCCGGTGGGACTTGGGGTCGATCTTCATCCCTTTGTTGCCACGTTTCGAGCCTGATCTACCATGTCGCAGGCGAGCTCGATTTTGGTCGTATACACAACTATCAACAGTTAAAATTTGCAATTCAATTTTTTTAGGTTTATTTTTTGTCATATAATGTAAAATTCTCAATTGTTTTATCGGAGATGTTTGGTCTGGGGCATTGAAGTTACTGGTGTAGCATAATGGGTTTCTAGTTGTACCTTGTTTGCGATCTAGGCTTTCAACCTTAATTTGGTCCGTTAAATAAAATGGGCCCACAATTTAGGCCCGTAGATTTGTAATGGTCAATGTGTATTCATTTGGTTGAAGCAAAAAGAAAAGTGTATTCATATGGGGTGAATTGGTGGGGTTTGGTTGAAGAAAACCATAAACTAATTGGCTTTTGCCCTCAAAGTATCTTCATTGACTTGGCAATCTCTGCTATGAACATTAAATGGGGAGGAGTCGCTTATAGTCCACCAGGCGTACCTGAACCTCCAATGGACTCCAGCTTTTCTAATTTCCTGTTCTAATACTTGGATATATGACACTTATTGTAGGAGATTACAGTACTAACTTATAAAGGTGAGACGATAGATGTAAAAACGACTCCATACACTGGCAACCTAATTTTTACAAGGTTTTCGATCTTCTAAATGGAGGAAATGAAAAAATTTCAGCACACTCTTCTTTATGTAGCAAATAAATCTCCTTGTTTATTGCCATGGCAGCATTTACTTTCTATGTCCAAAGAATTTATATCCAGTGAGTTTTAGCTGGTTATACTTCAAATATGCATGTCACATAATTTATATTTTTTCTTTCATTTTCTATTGGTTTTTGTTTGTTACCACAAAATAATTTAAATGTGGCCAAGATGATGTCATATTTTTGTAATTTTTTTGAAAGCACATGAACTCTATAAACTTATGAACTAAAGATGAATACTTTAACAAACTAATTAAGACAAAAAAACACATCACCTCTATAAACAATTTAAGGAATCATCTAAATCACATATGATAAATTACTTCAAATGTAGCCCTTGATCTTATTTTAGGGTCATGATTACCAATGAGCTCATTTTTCTTGTTTTAAGTTAAGCATCAGCAACTTATTCTTGTATATATCTCAAGTTGAATTTGTCTATGTACGCTTTTTGTGTTGTTTTTTTTTCCTTTCGCAAATATAGTGTTCCCAAAACCTTTGAATAGCTACTGAAGTTTGAATACTTAAGAAAATATAAGAAAAGGACGACAACAAAAAAAGTAAAATACAAAAGGTGGTGTTCAAAATGGTATGCTGATGGTCGCAGCATAATTAGGTAACGTACAGGTTGTCAAGTAAATGCTTTCTTAGTAGGACAGCGTGATTAAATTTAACCCAAAAAAAAAAAAACACAAATATTAAAGAAATGATTTTCCAACGTAAGTAAGTTCCCAATGTCAGCATGCACATGAATACCTTATCAAGTCCTAGTTAAAAGGATACCTAAATTTCTTATTCGGTTTCTAATCCTTTTAAGTTAATAGATTTTAAATTAATAATTTATATATATTTAATATATTTTTAAAATAAATATAAAGTTTAAACTAAAAGTTATTAGTTCAACCGAATATGTAAATTCTAGTTCTGTCCCCGATAACAACATATATCTAGATGCAAGGCATTCCTATTCCTTTTATTTCGAAAAAAGGAAAAGAAAAATAAATTAAAAAAGAAAATCCAAAGCACGAAGTATTCCGTATTCATGCAGGGTCCGGGAAAGAGCTGCATCTTAAGTGGTGTGATATAGGTAGCCTACACTGATTCAAGTATCAATGGTTGATTCAACGGCTCGAACACGTCACATATAGGTCACACAGAGACAACTTGACCGTTCCTCTCCAAGGTTCCCCTTCAAAAAAGAAAATAAAATAAAAAAAAGACAGAAAAACAACAGTAGCGTAAATGGATATTTACACCTAATCATGCTGATGAATCAGAAAAATGCAAGTGGTTTGTCAAACTCAAGTTTTTCGGAACTTTTGTGTGCATGCATCAACATTCACTTCTATTTTATATAGAATTATCCGAAATTTTTTAAATATATTTGCACACATTCAGTCTTACTATCCAATCATATTTTAAAGATGTGGATGAACTTTTTTAAAGTAAATATGTGATAAGCTTTAGTTCCCAACAGGCCACGTCCAATTTCTGACGGTCATTCTGTCTTATTATGTGTTATTACACAATCATAAACACATTTCTTTGGAAAGAGAATAATATCCGTACTGATAAACAATATTCAAGAACAACTCTTATATTAGGGATACTTGAATGTTTTCTCAAGTTAGATTACTATAAATGATCCAATAGTACGTGTTTACCCGTAATATAGTACAGTTGAATTTATACGTGGTTTATAAACAGGCGAATCGATTTGATTCTAAAAATAATAAATAAATTAAAAAAGAATGTCACACGACTTAGCGTTGAAATTGAAATAAGACAGTAAATAGATTGGTTCCGGAAGCAGAGCTTCCGAAGGCAATGGTAACAATATTAATAAGCAAGAAATAAAATGTTATTGAGCTTTTGAACAGTATATAGCATAAGTTTGTCACAAAATTCGTCTCCCTTACAATGGCTGTTGAATTCACTATTTATAGTTGTACCTAGGGAAAAAGTTCCTAGGATCAAGCCCCTCTTAAATGACAACTATGAGGACTATTGAAGAATGTGCAATGGCAGGTTATGAATGCCATATTCTTTGTAACAGATTATGTACTAAATGCTATAGAATATTATCCATTGAATGTTACCGGGTGACAGACATTTATTTGTCTTTATGGGCAACATTCCCTTCGGGGACAACCAAGATTGTTGCCCCCGGACGGGGGAAGAACTGTCCCTAGCTCGGATGATGAACCTTTATTCCCCCACGATTTTTCGTAGGGGAATGATAAACTTCAGAAAACATGGTCACCATGCTTTGCTCACCAGCATGTATGATGACAACGACCGTAGATGGATGGAGCGGTTCGTAGTAGTTGCCACCGGGGACATCATCCCAGCCAAAACTCCATCCTTTCCTGAATCATGGAACTGTACTCGTAAGTTCAATATCTGTCCTTTCTTCTGGTTAAAGGTTGTCCCATGCTATCATTGATCCTTCTTTTTTTAATTATTTCAGCAACTCGATGGACACCACCAAGGGTTGAAGGCTTGGACTAGTGGGTGCAGAAGATTTTGGACGTTACTATGCCTGAGACCTGCTGGTGGAAAGAGTTGGCCCTTAAATACGGGTGAAAGCACAAAAATCATGGTAAGTTGACTCTCGAACTTATCTTGTTTTCATCTCACATATAAGAAAACCGGCTAACTTTTCCTTATGTTGAATTTAAGTCTTCCACATGGCTCTGTTACCGTCCCCGAGGAGGACGTTTTAGCTTACCCTACAAATGCGGTGAGGTTGCTGCAGGAGGCCTTCACTCGAACGGGTGTCGTCGGACTTGCTTCCGGTGCAGGTGCTTCCTCTCGTCTCGGCCGGAGAAGAAGCAACAAAAAAAGCGACGTTCCTCTACGTCCGAGGGTAAAAATACAAAGGAAAAGTGCGTCGTGCCTGAGCCTGATGCAACCACTGTGGTGATCTATGATGATGGGGAAGCCAGTGATGAAGGGGCTTCTCTACATAGAAGACGACGACCTACATCAACTAAATAGAATGCTCAATCTTCTGAACTAATAATACCAACTGATGATGATGCCCAAGCACTCTAGGGGAGTTTGATATGGTGGAGGATGCCAACTCTCATGTCCGAGTCCTAATCGATACTCCTGATACTGCGAGGTTGAGTATCGGGCCTCTTCCATCTTTGGTTGTTGAGCAACTAATAATTAGCACTGCTTTTGTCGCAACTGCTTCTCAACCTATAACACTAACAACATCACCTCCTTCTTCGCCAACCTTGGCTTCGCCACCAGCAACTGCTACATCATATCCACCGACCGTGGATGTCCCTCCTCCCTAGTTCCCAGTTCATGGGAATTTGGGGCATAACTATTCGGCCCCCTCCGCAGATCCTCAGAAGAGGAGGAGTATTTCCCCCTCGATTTCTACCGAATGCCATCTGTTGTCCCGGCCGGTGGAACTTGCTAATTATCGAAGCCAAAGGCTTTAGGGAAAGATAGGAATAAAATACATTCTCTCTCGGAGGAGTGTATAGTAAACAATACCATGCACAATACTATTTTTTCTAGATTTGCTATGACATGATTTTTTATTTGAACTTTTATTTTTCAGGCTAACTTCCTTGCTTCCGAGGGCCTTCAAAGTTTGATCCTCGATAAAGAAAAACTCACCTCCGAGAGGGATCAACTGTTAGCCGAGATGGATCAAATTACTGCCCGCCTCCTGAAACTGGAAGCACAAGATGCTGAGGCTATTGAGTTGGGGGCTCGGTAGCAGCAGAGCAAGCAATAGGTGGTGACCCTCAGCCAAGAGACCGCCTTGTTAAGGGTACAATTTCAAGAGGCCAATGCAAAGTGGCCCGAGGTCCAAAATGTTGTTCTTGCAGCTGCTGATCGTGAGGCTGTCTCCACTAAAAGAATAAATATTTTTGAGGCAGCCTTGAACTCCAAAGCTGAAGAGGTTGCTGTAACATAAGAAAAGCATGCCCGGATGGTGGAGAAGTATAAGAAGGTCATGGAGCATAATAAAGTTTATAACTCCACTATCTGTGACCTTGATGTTAGCATTCAAGCCGCTAGTTCCGAGCATAACCTTTCGACCGAATGCCGAGATCGCCAAGGCCCGTGAGCTAGAGTCAACTGCCCGAAGGGGTCTCCCGGTCCAACGTGATGTGACTGATTCCTCTGGTTCCGGTTCTGAGTTCTCGGGAACTGAAGAAGAACTTGAAGGGGATGATGATAAAGGTCAAGACCTCGAGCCGGTAGCAGATCCACCTACTTCTCCTGGGGGCACAGATGCTTCTCTTTCCCCAGATTATAGGATGTACTAGTTTAGCTTTTTGCTTTCTTTCCTTTTTTTTACTTCATACTTTTGTACTTGTGATTCTTGGAACGTTGTTATATAAAAGTACTTTTTCATTTAAGTATTGTGAAAGTTTTACTCTTTGCGTCGAGTTACGCAAGGCTTTGGGTGTATTTTTTCCCGATATTTTTCCCCATAAGTTATGGTGCTCTTGAAGAGGACATCTCATGTTCATTTCGGTACTACCATTTGAAGTACTTGTTTAACTATAAAATGATAAAATTAATTCATCGTTCGGACAAGAAACATGATAAAAATAAAAGGACTTTACTTTATTCCTTCCATTTTTAAAAGTACACAAGCATTCGTTGTCCAAAAAAAGAAATTTGCCATTACTTGTGGCTAATTTTTACAACTTATTTCTACGGGGCTGGCCGCGCAGTCCCCGGTCCCGATGACAAAGCTTTGTTTCCGGATTTTGTGGTCCCGGTTGATGTGGCAGTCATGTTGCCGTATTCTCATATCATTCCCCCCAGTGTTCAAATGAATGCGAATTTGAATACCAGAAGTCTTGCTCCTTTGAAGATTCCACTAGTGAATGGTTAGATAATCTTTGGTTCGATAGAAAGCTTCGCTTCCCGTTAGGAACTTTGCTACAGAGCCAAAGATTACCTAACCACCCCTAGTGACTTGCACTCATGAACGGTCGGGTAACATTTTCCTGATAGCAATTTTCGTTTCCGGTAGGAACTTTGCTATCGAGCAAACGACTATCTAACCATCTCGTAGTGGCTCATTGAGTGCATGCCTTGTCATTTAAAGGTGTTATTTCTGCTGACGAAGCTTCCTTTATAGTATGTTTTTCGTTTTTGCCTAGTTAAAAACCTTGTCAGAAAAACCCAATTAGGATAAAAACTGGACGAAGAGAAAAATAATGCAGCACATACTTTTAGTATAGGCGGTGCTCATCAACAATAGTATGTTTTGAGGTGTGCCACATTCCAGTTGCTCGGCAACTTTACTCCGTCTTGATTTTCTAATTCGTATGATCATTTCCCGGTGACAGCTGAAACCCGGTAGGGGCCTTCCTACGTTGGACCTAGTTTTCCTATGTTGAGCTCCCGGGTGTTTTGAGTTACTTTTCTTAAAACAATTCTCCTAATTTGAAATAATGGAGATTGGATCTTCGATTGTAATATCTTTCCATTCTCTATTTTCAAGCCGTCATCCTTATATGTTCTAAGTCTCTATGTTCGTCGAGCAACTCCAATCTAACCAATAATGCTTCGTTGTTCGCTTCTTTATTCGCCCGGAAATATCTCATGGTAGGTTCTCCTACTTCCGCCGGGATCAAGGCTTCTACTCCGTGTATGAGAGAGAAAGGTGTCTCCCCCGTGCTCAATTTGGCCGTTATTAGATACGCCCATAGCGCTCCTGGTAGCTCTTCGGACCATTTGGCTTTGGCTTCTTCCAATCTTTTTTTTGAGATTTTGGATAATCACCTTGTTTGTTGATTTTGCTTGACCATTTGCACTCGGGTAATAAGATGATGATGTGATTCTTTTGATTTTCACGTCTTCAAGGAATTTTTTGACTTTTGCCTATAAATTGTGGCCCGTTGTCGTAGGATATCTCTTTTGGTATCCCGAACCTGCAAATTATGTTCTCCCATAGGAAACCTACCACTTTGTGCTCGCCAATTTTATGGTAAGGACCGACTATGTCTATTCCGCACATCTTGAATGGTGAGGGTAACAGACCCGAGTGCAATAACTCTGCCGGTGGGTGCATCAACGGTGCATGGCGTTGACACTTATCACAATTCTGAACATAATCCTTAGCGTCTTGTTCCATACGGGACCAGTAGTATCCTTCCCTAATCAGCTTTAATACCAAGGAGTCTGTACACGAGTGGTTTACGTAGATCCCTTCGTTAACTTCTCTTATGACATAATTAGCTTTGGAGGTTCACAAGCTGACGGGCCTTTAAAAGATTTTCTATACAATTTATCTACCCTGAAGCAGTATTGGGCTGCTTTAGTGCGCAACGCCCGGAATGCCTTGGGATCTTCGGGTAGCTTTCCGTGCTCGAGATAATCAATGACCTCATTCCTCCAGTCCCAAAACAAATTGGTCGTGTTTACTTCATAGTAGTCATCCACGACCAATACCGAATGCATAAGTTGCACGACCGTACCGGAGTCTGATCCCTTCATGTCTGTGGACGATCCCAGATTGGCTAGTGCGTCTTCATCCGCATTTTCTTCCCTTGGGATATGGGTAATTGACTATTCCCTGAACCGTGCGAGCAAAGCGTGGACTTTTACTACATATTGTTGCATGTGTTCCTCTTTGACTTCGAAGATTCCGTAGACTTGATTTACTACCATTTGGGAATCACATTTGATTTCTATGACCTCGGAGTCCTGTGCCCGGACCAGCTCGAGTCCTGCAATCAAAGCCTCATACTCGGCTTCATTGTTAGTTAGAGGAATAGTTCTTATGGTCTGCCTTAGGGTTTCTCCCGAAGGTGTGACTAGTACTACACCGATCCCGGACCCTTTCACATTGGAAGCTCCATTCGTGAACAAGGTCCAAACTCCCGATGTTGATTCTGACGCCATCACTGCTTCTTTGGTAGCCAAAGGCAGCATTCCTGGTCTGAAATCGGCCATAAAGTCGGCCAAAATTTGTGACTTAATCGAAGTTCTAGGTTTATACTCTATGTCAAATTCACTCATTTCGATTGCCCACTTGGCACCTTCACAGGCACCTTTACGTTTGTGAAGGATATTCTATAGGGGAAAGGTTTTCACCATGGTTGTTGGATGGCATTATAAATAAGGCCTAAGCTTTAGAGCGGCGACTACGAGAGCTAAGGCCAATTTTTTGAGATGTGGGTAGCGAGTTTCCGCTCCTGTTAAAATTTTACTAACATAATAAATAGAAGATTACGTACCTTCCTCTTCACGGACTAAAACGGCACTTATCGTTGCCTCCGAGACCACTAAGTAAATTAGCAATTATTCTCCTTCCTCCGGTTTTGATAATAATATAGGGCTCGATAAATACATTTTCAAATCCTTCAGAGTCTACTAGCATTCCGAAGTCCATTTGAAGTTGTTCTTTTTTTTGAGAAGTGAAAATAAGTGATGACATTTTTTCGAACACCGAGAAATGAATCTTCTTAAAGCGGTCAGTCTTCCTATCAACCTTTGAACCTCTTTCACGTTTGATAGCTGGTCAGGGATGTCCTCGATGGCTTTAATTTTATCGGGATTGACTTCGACCCCCCTTTGTCACACTAGGAACCCTAAGAACTTACTGTAGCTGACTCCGAATGTGCACTTTTCGGGGTTAAGCTTCATGTTGTGCTTCCTTAGGATGTCAAATATTTCTTGTAGGTGTCTAAGATGATCACCCGCGTTCAAAGACTTTACCGGCATACCATCTATGAAAACTTCCATGGTTTTTCCTATTTGTTTCTCAAACATTTTTTTTATAAGCCTCTGATAAGTGGCCCCGGCATTCTTAAGCCCGAAAGGCATCACATTATAGCAATATGTGATGAAGTTCGTCATGAACGAAGTTTTTTCCTGATCCTCCGGGTTTATCTTGATTTGGTTGTACCTGGAGTAAGCATCGAGGAAACTCATCAACTCGTGTTTGGCCGTCGCATCAATCATTTGATCAATATTTGGCAATGGGAAAGAGTTTTTTGGGCACGTGATAAGTCGGGATTTTAACTACTTATTAGCGTCTTTTTGCTTTCGTTTTAGTCCAAAAGCGCTTAATGGTGTTCCCGAAAACTGATAAAATTATAGAACCCCGAAAAATTTTGAAGTACTTAAGCGCTGTTAAGAAAGTTGATGTGTGATAATTATATTACTTTGTATGCAGACAAGGGCTATTAATATGATGGATATCAATTGGATACGATAATAAGTGTACGATGCATATTATAAGTGATGTGGGGTCTAAGAAGAGGCCTAAGTCCAAGGCAAGTTGGAAAAGTTCATGATAGACTAAAGTTCCAAATGAGTACGCACAAGACCAAACTTTGTACAAGCATATCTACAAATATGTAAGGATTTATGTGATTAACAACCTGTCAAATGAAATATCTTCGAGTCTAATTTCTACCGCTTTAAACCGTTCCTTATTTGGACACTCCTACAATAAGTTATGACCGAATTACCAAACGTTGGCAGAATTCTACACTACCGCGCCGCCCCATGCGGTGCGCATGTGGGGATTTCCAGAACACTTCAAAATTTCGTTTCTAGGCACATTTTTCCACTATAATTTTGGGGTTTTTAAAACCGACCCCGTTTTAATAAATAGCAATTGGGGCTTTATTTGGGAGGATTTTCTGGTGAGTCTAGAGAGAGGTGAGAGCGTTTTAGAGAGAGAGAAGTAGAAAACCTAACCTCCCAATCATCCAATCTTGCACCAATCTTCAAGAATCAAGGAAGTCAATCACTAGATTATCCTTCATCCGGGTAAGTCCTACTTCCAAGCTTTCATACAAGAGGTTATGAGTTCAAATATATTGCGGGGTTGGAAATAGGCCATGCATGTGACACAAAGTTGTAGTATGTGGGGTTAATGAAACATTTTGGGTAGTTTCTTGTTGATATTGGTTGAGAAATGAAAGGATCTCTATTGTAGAGCCTTGTGGTCTATTTCGCATGTTAGGTGTTTGACAAAATTCCTAAGAGAGTTACATCATGAAAATCCTTCTAAATATTAATCGATTTTCACTATCTTCCCATAGATTGTTATTGCTATAAGTGTTGGGGCATTGTAGTAATTTAAGAAAAGATCGAACAAGGTATGTTGGCTAAAACCCTTATTCTTAGAATTGAATCCCACGGTGTTCGTGTGATTGGTCTAAGTCCCAAATTGATCATTATAGAATTGGCTATTCTGAATGTTGCATGTTGAAGGATATATGTTCAATATGTATTCTACATGCTTCATCATGTCATCTTATCATTTGAGGATGTGTTAAAGATATGGAATATGTGTTAAAATGTTAAGACTTCAAGTCAAGATAGAATAAAGGATGTTATGCCAAATTGTATGAAAAGCCTCTATACGCCAAAGATTCCCTAATTGCTCATATGTGTATTGAATGTCTTGAATGAAAAGCCTTATTGTTGTTGATGATGATGATGATAATGATGTTTGAATGTGTAACGGGGAACTGGAATTAAGAAATACGGCCAAGTGCCAAGAATGACTTTATAATTATGGCCACTTGTGCCAATGAATTGAAAAGAGGTGAAAGAAGTATGTAGTGAGATGATTGATTTGAAAAGGTAATGTCTCGGGTGAGACGGCCTAGCCGATCGGGCCATGATAGGACGCCATGCCTCATACATGGTGGTGACTGTGCTGGAAATTATAATTAAAATTGTGGTTATGGTTGATGTCTCAAATGAGACGACCTAGCCGATCGGGTCGTGATTGGACTCCGTGTAAGAATACGATGGTATTGTGAATTGTGGCATATCGGCACTAAAGATCACCCAACCTAATAACATGGAAATTGACTTGAAAACTTATGTGGTTCTTAACTTGATGATTTAGTACTGTTTGAAGCTCCTATTGAATTCATGACTGTTCCTCTTTGTGTTATTATTCATTATATTGAGATGGTATTTAGTTTTACATTCTAGTATTATTCGACAGTACTAACGTTCCTTTTGCCGGGGGCGCTGCATCTTTAAATGGATGCAGGTGGTTTCATAGCAGGCAGTATTGATCAGCGATAGTGGTACCTCCTCTTCCCAGCAGACTTGGTGAGCCCCACTTTATCTCGGGATCATGTATTATATCTTTTTTCATATTATTATCACCTTTTGAGGTATAATCGGAGCCTTGTTGCCGGCACTATTATAACACTATTTTATATCTTTTAGAGGCTCTGTTGACACAATGTGGGTTGTACATAGGTGCTAGATAAGTCGAACAAGTTATGTTGTGTTTTGATCATTTGGTCCACTCAAACCATAAGCATGTATATATTTTGAGACTTAAAAGTGATGTAACTAATGAAATGATTTAGTATTGTATACATAATCTTCCTACTGTCTAATTAATGAAACTATATCTTCTCTTGATCATGGGTGAGTTGGGTAAAAAGTATCTAACAAGCTTGCTTGACTGGGTTCACTCGGTTGAGCGCCGATCGCGCTTCCCAAATTTGAGGCGTGACAAATTTGGTATCAGAGCCTAAGGTTTTAAAGTGTCCTAGGATGTCTCAGAGCCGTGTCTAGTAGAGTCCTTCTTATCGGTGTGTTGTCGACCACATCTATAATGAGGAGGCTACTCGGACATTTAGAAAATTTCACACTTCTTTGATATTCCATATCATGCGATAGAGCCCAAGATAAGAAGCTAATCTCCTCGCTATGTCTCATTTTTCGGATGAGTAACCCTCGAGTTCGAGTCAGCAAGGAGGGAATGAAAAAACCAGTTGCTAGGGGAAGTGTTCTTGCTCCTATTAATGTCACCATGCCATCAGATCATGTGGTGAGGGCACCTAAGAAAAAAAGAGGTTTGTCGGCTCTAATAAGCCGGATCGTTTCATTTGTAAGAAGCACCACTTGGGTTTATGTTGGGTCACTTTTGAAATATGTTATGGTTGTGGAAAGAAGGGGCCCAAGAAGAACAAATGCCCTACGTTGGGTACACCGATCCCGGTCTGGCCGATATGTGGGAAGGAACATTTGGCTTCGTGTTGTGAGTATGCTCAGCAACATGTTTGGGGTGGTAGATCTGGGCAATTCCAAAGGCCCACACAACAAACCGGTACTGGAATTGTTACTCCCGCATTGGAAGCTTGGAGAAAGGATAAGGGCGATGCTTATGATGTATGCAAAAAGGGTAAATACCAGGTCGGTGAGGCAAGTAAGTTTAGCGGACCTCATCCCCATTGTGTGAAGTGTGGGAGATGTCATCCGGGAGTATGTCACTATGGTACCAATGTATGCTACAAGTGTGGTATGACGGGTCACTTTCAAAGAGATTGTTATTTGTCTCGCCAGAGCATCGGCAGGGGTGTGGCACATCCAACCAGTTCTGTAGCTACTACATCCACAGCGCCTCCCCCAGCTCGAGGCACTATAACGCCCGCAGGGCTTGGAGCAGCTAGGGGTGGTATTCAGAGCTCGTGAGGACCCAACAGGTTTTATGCTATGAGGAGGCGTCGAAAGTTTGAGTCTTCTTCAGATGTGGTTACAAGTATATTGACTGTCCAATCTCATGATGTACATGCTTTTGTTGATCCGGTTCCACTTTGTCATATGTCAAATCCTTATATTGCTATGACATTTGGGATAGAGCCGGAATAACCTTATGAGCCATTTTCTGTATCTACTCTTTAAAACGAACGTATCATTCGTGAAACCTCTTTATCATAATTATCGTACTTGCAACCTCTTGAGGCATTGGAATCTATAACGATTTCTTTGAATTGAGTTATAATCCTAGGGTAATACTTCCTACTTGCTTTCCTAAAATCTCAACAAGGGACTATACCTGATGAATTTCTTACAGAACCTTTCCAATCAAATGGATAACATCTGCTAACTTGTGCTTATGCATGCACCATCGTAAAATTTACCTATGTGGTATAAAATCCAGTGTAAGGCATCCTAGTGTTGAGATCCTTCTTAAGCCACTCTTTCTTTCTCTGGTATATGTGACTCATATGGTTTGAACAATCACTCTACTCCTTTGTGAGTATTATCATGGAACCTTTCCACTGTCTAGTAACATGAGAGCATAGTCTCATAGTAAGTAGCTCACTTTGTTCCTAGTATTGTAAGTGCCCATGAAGTGGCATGGTATTGCAGTTTGAGAATTATTATGGCAGAAATATGTCTATCTCATAGAAAAGTGTTCATTTTCTCTAACTAATACATGATTTTATCCCAAATATTTAGATGTCCCAGCTATGTGGTTTCACTCGTGAAAGGTTGAAATTAGATGCTTCCAGATTTTGGCATATATCATGAGTATATTGATTTGAAAGACAAGTTTGTCGCATCTCTAGTTCTCTCATATATGATCAACTATCAGAAAGAGGTTAAGCTGTCAGAATGATAATAATCTCACAAGTGTTCAACTTCTTTTTCATCCTTGTAGGCTTGTGGCATAGATTTCTTGTGCTAGTTACTGTTAAGAGCATAATGCAACTTCATGTATTTTGAAACCCATATCACATTCAGGGTGCCAGAATATTCTCATTTCGAATTAAATAATTTTTCCCTACACTCAAGTAGGTAACTGGTGTCACGTACTTAACTATTCTTCCTTAAGAATTTCTATTGCTGATATACTAGTTAACTCTATGCCTCATTTGTCGAATCAATGATGTCATCACTATGATTAATCTTGACAGTGTTATCAGTAGTAAGCTTCATGTCTTTTAAGGATATATAACCTCATGAAATACTCTGCTCAGCCCGTTAATGGATTCTTGAATAATTCCAGCCAAACCTCGAACCCCGTTGTTCCTCCTTGTATTAAATCTATGGGGGTTGAATGTTCAAACATGTCAAAGAAGAAGCATCATCTCGTGATCAAATATATGGGATAGGAAATTTTATCGTTGAAGAAAGTTAATGGGTTATTCTCAATATTTTCTCCATGAGGATGTTATGTGAATTTCTAATAAGGGTAAAGTATGTGCAGTCACATTAGGCCTTATGAAATCCTAAAGGAAATATGCCAAACTATGGGTATGATATTTCCCTATTATTTTCCTCCATGTACCTGGTGTTTTATGTGACTGTGTCTAAGAAGGTAGTTGGAATTCTTTGTCTATCATTCCGGTGAAAGCTAGTGGAGGTAAAGTAAATGGATAATTGATCTATGAGAGGTACTTAATTGTCATCCTTGTTAGATAAGTTTGGGAATTGAGATTGCCTTCGTGAATGTGTTATGGCAAAGTCTGTGAGTCGAGGAGCCCACCTCGAAGGCCGAAATTGTTAAGGAAAGAAAATGTCCCCCCTTGGTTGTATAGTCAAATAATTGTGGGTCGAAAGGAATTTTCTATGTGTTATGATTTAAATAGGTACAACTCATGTCCGGATATCAATTTTGATGATATAATGCTTGTAATATTGATATCAGTGTTGTTGATATATATTATGATGCTTTGTTGAGAAAAGAATATATTGTTAGGGTGGTTTTGGTGATTCTCTGGCAGGTGGATATGCCAAATTACAAGGGAAACTCTGCCGAAATTTCTGAAAAATTTGAGAGATAGTCAAAAATTTGGGAGCTTGAGGTGTGTGATAAAATAGTTAAGCTATGTTCAGTGTTGGGGTCGACTCTACTTCTTATTCGAGGATGAATGATCCTGAGTGGGGGAGAATGTAGTACCCCAAAATTTTTTGAAGTACTTAAGCGCTATTAAGAAAGTTGATGTGTGCTAATTATATTACTTTGTATGCAGACGAGGTCTATTAATATGATGGATATCAATTGGATACGATAATAAGTGTACGAGGCATATTATAAGTGATGTGGGGTCTAAGGAGAGGCCTAAGTCCAAGACAAGTTCGAAAGGTTCATGATAAACTAAAGTTACAAATGAGTACGTACAAGACCAAACTTTAGACGAGCATATCTAATGTGATTAACAACCTGTCAAATGAAAGATCTTCGAGTCTACTTTCTAAAGCTTTAAACCGTTCCTCATTTGGACACTCCTACAAGAAGTTATGACCAATTTACCAAAAGCTGGCAGAATTCTACACTACTGCGCCGCCCCATGCTGTGCGCCTGTGGGGATTTCCAGAACACTTTAAAATTTCGTTTCTAGGCACATTTTTCCACTACTGCGTCGCGCCCCATGTGGCGCGGCTGTGCAAATTTTGGGGTTTTTACAGCCGACCCTATTTTAATAAATAACATTTGGGGCTTTATTTGGGAGGATTTTCTGGTGAGTCTAGAGAGAGGTGAGAGCATTTTAGAGAGAGAGAAGTAGAAAACCTAACCTCCCAATCATCCAATCTTGCACCAATCTTCAAGAATCAAGGAAGTCAATCACTAGATTATCCTTCATCCGGGTAAGTCCTACTTCCAAGCTTTCATACAAGAGGTTATGAGTTCAAATATATTGTGGGGTTGGAAATAGGCCATGCATGTGACACAAAGTTGTAGTATGTGGGGTTAATGAAACATTTTGGGTAGTTTCTTGTTGATATTGGTTGAGGGATAAAAGGATCTCCATTGTAGAGCCTTGTGGTCTATTTCACATGTTAGGTGTTTGACAAAATTCCTAAGAGAGTTACATCATGAAAATCCTTCTAAATATTAATCGATTTTCACTATCTTCCTATAGATTGTTATTGCTATAAGTGTTGGGGCGTTATAGTAATTTAAGAAAAGATCGAACAAGGTATGTTGGCTAAAACCCTTATTCTTAGAATTGAATCCCACGGTGTTCGTGTGATTGGTCTAAGTCCCAAATTGATCATTATAGAATTGGCTATTCTGAATGTGCTTGTATTGAAGGATATATGTTCAATATGTATTCTACATGCTTCATCATGTCATCTTATCATTTGAGGATGTGTTCAAAATATGATATATATGTGTTAAAAATGTTAAGACTCCAAGTCAAGATAGAATAAAGGATGTTATGCCAAATTGTATGAAAAGCCTTTATGTGCCTAAGATTCCCTAATTGATCATATGTGTATTTAATGTCTTGAATGGAAAACCTTATTGTTGTTGATGATGATAATAATGTTTGAATGTGGAAGGGGGAACTGGAATTATAATATACGGCCAAGTGCCAAGAATGACTTTATAATTGTGGCCACTTGTGCCAATGAATTGAAAAGAGGTGAAAGAAGTATGAAGTGAGATGATTGATTGAAAAAGGTATAGCCGATCGGGCCGTGATAGGAAGCCATGCCGCACACATGGTAGAGACTGTGCTGGAAATTATAATTGAAATTGTGGTTATGGTTGATGTCTCAAATGAGACGACCTAGCCGATCGGGTCGTGATTGGACTCTGTGTAAGAATACGGTGGTATTGTAAATTGTGGTATATTGGCACTAAAGATCACCCAACCTAATAACATGGAAATTGACTTGAAAACTTATGTGGTTCTTAACTTGATGTTTTAGTATTGTTTGAAGCTCTTATTGAATTCATGATTGTTCCCCTCCTATGTTATTGTTCATCTATTGAGATGGTGTTTAGTTTTACATACTAGTATTATTCGACAGTACTAATGTCCCTTTTGCCGGGGGCGTTGCATCTTTAAATGGATGGAGGTGGTTCCATAACATGCAGTGTTGATCAGAGATAGTGGTACCTCCTCTTCCCAGTAGACTTGGTGAGCCCCACTTCATCCCGGGGTCATGTATTGTATCTTTTATTTATATTATTATCACCTTTTGAGGTATAGCTGGAGCCTTATTGCAGGCACTATTATAACATTATTTTGTATCTTTTAGAGGCTCCATAGACATAATGTGGGTTGTACATAGGTGCTAGATAAGTCAAACAAGTTATGTTGTGTTTTGATCACTTGGTCCACTCAAACCATAAGAATGTGTGTATTTTGAGACTTAAAGATGATGTAACTAATGAAATGATTTAGTATTGTATACATAATCTTCCTACTGTCTAATTAATGAAACTATGTCTTCTCTTTATCATGGGTGAGTTGGGTAGAAAGTATCTAGCAGGCTTGCTTGATCGGGTTCATTTGGTTGAGCGCCGGTCGCGCTTCCCAAGTTTAGGGCGTGACAAAAATATGCTTAATTGCAGGAATATTGGAAGATGAGCTCCAAAGATGAAATCTACTTCAAGAAGGAGTAATCTGAACTTAAGGACAAAAATAGCACAAAAGCTCAAAGTGCGGTCCGCAGAATACCATCTGCGGCCGCATGTCATGAAGCAATTCCATTAGAGAAGGTTGCAAGATGCGGACCGCACATGAAATTGTGCGGCCACAGAAACTGGGTAAAAGCCAAAGTTCAGAGAACCTGCATCTCAAGTTCAACAAGAGTGAGGACCGCATAATTATTGTACGGCCGCAGAAGAGCATGATGCGGCCGCAACCACATTCGTGCGGACTGCAGAAAAGCATGATGCGGCCGCAGACATATTTGTGCTGTCCACAAAAAGAAAGAAGTGCAGCCGCAGTTCAGAATTGTGTGGCCGTAGGTTTCCAATCCTGTCAGGCTGAAGCAAAGTGCGAACTGTACATGGAATTGTGCGGTCGCAGAACCTCCGAAAGGGCATTTTTGTCCGAAAATTCCAGCACTATATAAATAGAAGAGTTTCACTTTTTTAGGTTAACTTTTGACATCAGCGGCCACACTAGACGGTTTCTTTTGCTCTTCTTAGTAGTTTTTGCTATTTTGAGCTTTTTGAATATCGATTTCATCATTTTAATTATCAATATGGGTTTAATTATCACTTCTTCTTCTTTTTCTTCCAATTTAAGCATGAGTAGCTAGATTTTCACTAGGGTTGTGACCCAACCCTAGTGTGTAAACTTAATGGGTGTTTGATTTATTGCTTGTTTATAGTTGGGTGTTGATAATCTAGACTAGTTCTTGCTTTTATGTGAAGAATTAATGGTTGCAAATATTATTTCATGCCTATTTGACTTGGTCTCTACTTGAGAAAGAGAGACTTAGTCTAGAAAAACTTGGCTAGCAAGAAATTAGGTCACTCGAGAGATTGATAAGCCCAATTAAAGGGTTGAACCTAGAGATAGTAAGACCCGACTTGAGCTTATTATCAACTGTTTTATTCAATACCAATTTGGACTTGAGAAAGCCAAATTGGGCAAAACCACTCTCTGACCGAGAGGTAGTGAGTGGATACTTGAGTGTTGATAGCTATAATACACCCCGACCAATAAAACAAGCTTTAAAGTTTACAACCCATTAGGCAAACACCTAGGTGAAGGTCATAGCCCTAGGCATTTTATATCATTTGAAAAACAACCAAAAATAATTTTCTAGTTTCATTTTTTAAATAGCAATCGTAGTTTAATTTAGATTTTCAAACAAAACCAACTATTGCGGAAGCGCAAATTTAGATATACAAACTCACGTGCTAAGATATATACTACTAACACCCATTCACATAGCTCCTAGTGGAATTCGACCCCGACTCTTGTTGGGTATTACTATTGCATCGACCGTTTTCATATCCTCAAATAGAGGAGTGAAATTGGACGAGATCAATTTTTGGTGCCGTTGTCGAAGATATATAAAACGGTGTTAGCTATATATTTAGGTGTGTTTTTGGACTATCTTCTTTTCCTTCCTTGTTACTAACGTGTGAGTATTGTAGGTGCAATCATGGCAAACAATGAGCTCGAAAACATAGCCGTGGGGGATGTGGACATTGATGATGATGCAATGGATGAGGTCCCTATTGAACCTCAATCCTATAGACGAGGCCGACCGCCTCAAGATAATGTACCCGTTCCACCCCCACCTCCACCACGAGCGGCTCCACACCGGGTGTTGCCGAATGAAGGGTATGCAAATGCTATAGTCCCACCCTGTATTAGGGCGGGCAACTTTCAAATAACCAACGTGATGCTCACTTTGCTCGAGAAACGAGGGTTCTTCACCGGTGCACTGGGGCAAAATGCATATAAACAGTTGAAGGGGTTCGTTGATATGTGTTGGGGAATCAAACAAACAAATGTCTCTGAGGATGCTTTGAGGCTAAGGCTTTTTCTCCTTATCTCTACGGGTGAAAGCTTTAGATTGGTTGGAACATTTTTCAAATCATTCCATTCGTACTTAGGATGAACTAGCGTAGAAATTCATTTCAAATTACTTCTCTCCTGGGCACATGGCCATTCTTCGGATGAAATTCTAGCATTCAAGCAAGAGCCCAATGAACCACTACACGAGATATGGGAAAGATATAGGAAAATGGTGAAATAGTGCCCCAACAATGATATGACAGAGAACATGATTCAACAAACTTTCTATCGGGGGATCAATACCACCAACCAATGTGTAGTGAATCAACTTGCCGGTGGGAACTTCATGAATACGCCTTATGCGGAGGCGTGCGATATTTTGGATGAGATGGCGGATACTTCATCGGCGTGGCAATCTAGAGCCAATGTTCCACAAGGTGATACAAATGTGATTCTTCTTCATAAAGAGTTACATGACCATGGGCAAGCCATAGACGAGTTGACAACCACCATGATCCAATTGGCAAAGGCTCAATTTCAACAAGTACAAAACCCAAGGCAAGTCAATGCTATGGAGGGAGTCAATATGATGGTAAATAAGAGAAGAACAAGAAGTCCACAAGTGCAACAAACAGTAGACAATTTTGTGCAAGATGATAGTGGATTTGATCAAGGTGATTCGTACAATGATCAAGAAGAAGAGGTCCAATATGTGAACAACTTTCAAGGGCAAAGAAACAACTTCTAAGGCCCTAGTCAACAACAATGGAGACCTTCGAATAATCAAGGCAATTGGAATTCTAACAAGCAAGGTAATTGGAATAGTGGAAACAATCAAGGCAATTGGAGTAGAAGCAATAACCAAGGGAATTGACAAAACAATAATAACCAAGGAAATTGGGTAGGCAACAACCAAGGCGGGTGGAACAACAACCAAGGGAATCGGGGGTTAAGTTTTCAAAGGCCTCCGATGTTTCAATAACCAAGCAGCCCACTTCATTATCCTTCTCATGGTCCTAGTTCCTCCAACAATGAAATGGGTCGTATTGAGAGCATGTTCAAGAAAATGATGGAGAAGAATGCCGATTCTGATGCCAAACTTGCTTCACACAACACATCAATCTGAAACTTAGAAGTGCAAATGGGTCAAATCTCTCAAACTTTAAATTCTCGTCCTAAGGGGGCACTACCAAGTGATACGATGCTGAACCCGAAGGGTGGGAAAAATACGAGGCATGCCATGGCCATTACTATAAGAAGTGGAATAGGTGTGGATGCACCTACCTCAAGTCAAAGGCAACTTGTGTAGGATGAGCAAGTGGTAGAAGAAGAGGAGACCCCGAACAATGTCGTGCAAACAAATAATGAAGTATGGATTGATATTGATGACATGGTGGAAGAGACTCAAGAGGATGTGAACCCATATAGGGATCATGTGATTGACATACCGGAATCGGTAGTGCAAAAAGCTAAGACACCATTGCCAAAGCCACCTCCTCCCTATCCTCAAAGGCTTGCCAAGAAAAATGTCGAGAATCAATTCAAGAAGTTCATTGATATGATGAAGAGTCTCTCTATAAATGTGCCATTAGTTAAAGGCTTGGAGCAAATGCCCGGATATGCAAAGTTTATGAAGGACTTGGTGACAAAGAAGAGATCGATGAATTTTGAGACTATCAAAGTCACTCACCAAGTGAGTGCAATTGTGCATTCGATGACTCCTAAGTTGGAAGATCCCGGTGCTTTTACAATTCCTTGTACTATTGGAAGTACCGAGTTTGCAAAATCTCTTTGTGATCTTGGGGCGAGTATCAACTTGATGCCCTATTCGGTTTTCAAGACATTGGGAATTAGGCAACAAAGACCCACATCTATGAGATTACAAATGACCGATCGTACAATGAAGAGACCGTTAGAGGTGATTGAGGATGTATTGGTTCTAGTTGACAAGTTCATTCTCCCGGTGGATTTTTTTATTCTTGATTGTGAAGTGGACTATGAGGTGCCGATTATTCTTGGTAGACCTTTCCTTGCTACAGGGTAGGCTCTTGTTGATGTGGAAGTCGTAGAACTCACTTTTTGGGCGGGTGATGAAAAGGTGGTGTTTCACGTGTGCAAATCTATGAGGCAACCGAATATAAATGAAGTGTGTTCGTTCGTGGACTTGGTGGTCGATGTGATTATTGATAATACAAGTGCCACGATTAATGTGGATGACATGTTGGAGGCCGTTTTGCTCAATTTTGTTGATGATGAGATGGATGGCTTCATGGAATGTGTTAATTCTTTGCAAGGTATGAGTTCATATAATTATACACCTCGGAAACTTTCCTTGGATCTTGAGAATAGGAAAACTCCTCCTACAAAGCCTTCAATTGAAGAGCCTTCTATCTTGGAGTTGAAGCCATTACCTCCACACCTCAGGTATGAATTCCTTGGCCCTTGCTCCACTTTACTGGTTATTCTTTCCTCTTGTTTGACTAACGTGCAGGTTGACTCTACATTGGCAGTGCTCCACAAGTAGAAGAAAGCTATTGGGTGGACTTTGGTGGATATTCGAAGAATAAGCCCCGTATTTTGCATGCACAAGATTATCTTGGAGGAAGATGCCAAACCCTCCATTGAACATCAAAGGAGACTCAATGAAGCAACGCAAGACGTGGTCAAAAAGAAGATCATAAAGTGGTTAGATGTCGGGGTGGTCTACCCCATTTCTGACAGTTCATGTACTTCTTTGGTGCAATGTGTTCCGAAGAAGGGGGCATAACTGTGGTCACCAATGATAAGAACAAGTTGATTCCAACAAGAATGGTGACCGGGTGGAGAGTGTGTATGGACTATCGGAAGCTAAACAAAGTCACAAGGAAAGACCATTTCCCACTACCTTTTCTTGACCAAATGCTTGATAGGTTGGCCGACTGGGAGTTCTATTTCTTTCTAGATGGATATTCAGGCTACAATCAAATCCTTATTGCCCTAGAAAATCAAGAGAAATTTCACTTGTCCCTATGGCACTTTCGCTTTCAAGCGGATGCCATTTGGCTTATGCAATGCACCGACAACTTTTCAACGGTGTATGATGGCGATCTTTACGGATATGGTAGAGGACTACCTTGAAGTCTTCATGGATGACTTTTCGGTAGTCGGGGATTCCTTTGATAATTGCTTGGCAAATTTGGATAAGGTATTGGCAAGGTGTAAAGAAACGAACTTGGTGTTGAATTGGGAGAAATGTCATTTAATGGTCGAGGAGGGTATTGTCCTTGGCCATAAGATTTCAAATAAGGGAATAGAGGTCGACAAGGCAAAAATAGAGGTAATTTCCAAACTTCCACCTCCAACATCCGTGAAGGGCGTGAGAAGTTTCATGGGTCACGCGGGGTTCTACCGGCATTTCATAAAGGATTTTTCCAAAGTGGTGAACCACTTGTGCAAACTTTTAGAGAAAGATACTAAATTTCACTTCAATAATGATTGCATGAGAGCATTTGAATTGCTCAAGTTCATGTTGACAACTATTTCCATTATCACCGCTCCTAGTTAGAGCATTCCTTTTTAGCTCATGTGTGATGCTAGTGATGTAGCGGTTGGAGCAGTTTTAGGGCAACGTATCAACAAGATTTTTCATGCGATTTACTATGCTAGTAACACCATGAATGATCCCCAAGTCAATTACACCATTATCGAAAAAGAGCTCCTCACCATTGTGTTTTTTATTGAGAAGTTCCTCCCGTACTTGATGGGTGCAAAAGTGATTGTCCCCACGGATCATGCGGCACTTAGTTATCTTATGAGCAAGAAAGATTCCAAATCTCGATTGATGATATGGGTGCTTTTGTTGCAATAGTTTGATATAGACATCCAAGACCGGAAAGGGAGTGAAAATCAAGTGGCGGACCACTTGTCTCGTTTGGAGGAGGAGGGAAGACTGCATGATGGCCTTGAAATCAATGACCCTTTTCCCCGATGAGCAACTCTTGGCTATTTCAATAAAAGAGGTGCCATGGTTCGCGGATCTAGCAAATTTTCTTGTAAGTGGTATCATTACAGATGAGTTCTCTTCAAACCAAAGGAAGAAGCTCAAACGGGATTGTCAAGACTATTATTGGGATGAACCATACCTCTTTCGGATTTGCACGGATGGGGTAATTAGAAGATGGTTATCGTATGAAGAGCAAAATGGTATTCTTGAGGCTTGTCATTCTTCGCCATATGGTGGTCACCATGGTGGAGAAGAATGACGGCCAAAGTGCTAAGTTGTGGTTTTTATTGGCCCACTCTATACAAGGATGCAAGTGATTTAGTGAAAAGATGTGACGAATGTCAAAGGGACGGTGGAATCTCGAAGAAGAATGAAATGCCTCTCACTACCATTTTGGAGATTAATATCTTTGATGTGTGGGGTATTGACTTCATGGGTCCCTTTGTGAGTTCTTGTGGAAACACATACATCTTGGTCGCGGTTGATTATGTGTCTAAATGGGTTGAGTCCGTTGCTCTACCCAACAATGAAGCGAGAAGTGTGGTGGCATTTTTGAAGAAGAATATTTTCACAAGATTTGGTACTCTGAGGGCTATCATAAGCAATGGGGGTCATATTTTTGCAACAAAGCTTTCGATACCTTACTCACCAAGTATGGTGTCACTCATAAAGTCACGACTCCCTATCATCCACAAGCAAGCTGTCAAGTGGAAGTCTCCAATTGGAAGATAAAGAGTATCTTGTCCAAACAATGAATGCTAAATGGACGGATTGGTCAAAGAAGCTTGATGATGCACTATGGGCTTATCGGACTGCTTTCAAAACTCCTATCGGGATGTCTCCATACCGGTTGGTATTTGGCAAAGCTTGTCATCTTCTGGTGGAACTCGAGCACAAAGCCATGTGGGCTTTAAAGAAGTTAAATCTTGATTGGGATGCAACCGCTAACTTGTAGGTTGCACAATTGAATGAATTAGATAAGTTCTAATACCATGCATATGCAAGTTCATCCTTGTACAAAGAGAGAATGAAGTACCTTCATGACCAATACATCCGAAGCAAGGAGTTCAAAGTGGGCAATCTTGTTTTGTTGTTCAACTCATAATTGAAGATGTTTCCCGAAAAACTGAAATCCAAATAGAGTGGTCCCTTTGAAATTATGGGTGTGAAACCTTTTGGTGCATTGGACTTGAAGAATAAAAATAATGAGGTATTCCGAGTCAATAGTTATCGGGTGAAGCATTATTTGGTACAAGTGAATGATGGCCACGTGGTGGGAGTGATTCATTTGAAGTGATGGTAATCTGCTTCGTGTCGCGACGTTAAATCAGGCGCTTCTTGGGAGGCAACCCATGCTTTTTTTCTCTTTCTTTTCTTCTTCTTTAGATAGGTCTTATTTTGTGCTAACTGGATTTGAAGTGTGTTGCAGGAATGAATGTACTTTACAGGAACTGTGCTCAGAAAAATTGGCTAAGTAAGGAAAAAGTGCAGACCGCACAATTTTCAATGCTACAGCATAAGGCAATTGCGGCCGCAAAATTCTTGTGCAGACCGTACAAATTGAGATGCAAAATGCAAACTCTCTGAAGTTTGTTTGTCAGAAATACAGCAAAAGTGCGGCCACACAACAAATTCTGTGGTCCGCACCAAAATCTACGACCGCACAGCTAAATCTGCGGACCGCTGATCATCAAAGGAAAGTAAACCTCCAGGTAGCAGAGTGCGGACCGCAGAAGGAATTTTATGGCCGCACTCATCTCGTTGTTCCTTAGCCAGATCCGTTTTGTATAAATAGTAATACTAAGGCTACTGTACAAACTTTTCATTCTCTGAGCACTCAAAAAAGGGCTAAAACTTTGCACACATCTGTTCACTCATCTACCACCTAGATACGCATCTATGATCATTCCTTAGCACTGCTTCATCACTGGTATGTTCAAATAATTTCTAGGATTCTTTAATTTTCTTAGTTTAGTTTATAATTTGTTAGTTATTTTAGACCATTTGTCATTAGAAGTCAATTTTCTATCCATGTGGGGTTTAAATTGTGTGGGTCAACTCCTAATTGCTATTTGGGGAATGGATATCCTTATTATCATGTTTAATTTCTATTACCATGTCCAATTTATGCATAAATCGAAACCCTTAAGGAATCTGCCCGACCTAATTTTGAAATCTACGGCTGCACAAGAAATTATGCGGTCCGCAGAAGTGTTGACTAGGGCAGTTGGTAAGGAAATAATGTGCGGACCGCACTTGAAATTGCGCGGACCGCAGTAATCTCATCGCGGCCGCAGAAAAGTGTGTGCGGCCGCAGATCAAGCCTATCTCTGTCTTCAGAGAGTTGCCTTTTTGAGGTACTTATAGTGCGGCTGCACTGACAATTGTGCGAACTGAACTTCAGATGTGCGGTCGCACTTAAAATTATGCGGACCGCAGTTTTATCTCTGCGGCCGCAAGTCCAAATTGTGCAGTTCGCACAACTCAGGCTGCAGCCGCACTTGCAATTATGCGGACCTCACTTCCCTTCCCTGCAAACATATTTTGTTCTGTGAATGTCTATTTATCTGCACTTGAACTAGAACTGACTCATGTTGTTATTTGTTACAGAAAATGGTTAGATCACGAGGTCGTAGTGATACATCAAAGGGGAGGGGTTAACCTTCCAGAGGCAGAGGCAAAAGCAATTTACCCCTCGCCCTCCAAAGGGTAATTAATAAGAAAGCCACAGCATGCCGAGGAAGATAGCCCGAGCCTTCCGAGTCTAGTTCATATGTCACATCTCGGGAAGCATTGGAAGGTGACTCAATGCAAGAGCAACCTGCTATTGAATCACAGCCATAGCAGCCACAGGGCAGATACCAATTTAGAGACGAGCCTTCCTCCTCTAAGAGCACTTCCGAGGGTTCGGAAGGTGACAGTCAGGCTTTAGAGCCCTCATCCACACATGCCCCCGATGCACCTGCTACTATAATGGATGTTGATGATATTCCGGATGATGGACGAGGGGGTGATACCAGAGTTACCGGCCTTGAGAGGTCGAAGAAGAAAGATATTTTGGAAGATAGGTTTGTTAGTCTAGCTACTTTCACAAGCTTCCGAGAGTGGTGGCCAATGAGATCACTCACTCTTGAGCGTCAGTTCATGATAAAAGACCTTAACAAATACAACCCGGCAGTGTTGAGATAGTTCTTGGAGCGGAAGGGGTAGATGTGGTTCACCAAAAGTGTGGTAGATGCCAAAGAATACCTGGTCCGAGAATTTTACGCCAATGTGGCGCATATAAAGAAAGGGACCAAGGTAACAAAAGTGATAAATCTAAAGGTAAGATTCGATTAGAGCACCTTGAACACGTATTTAAGGTTTGAGGATGTGGAGCCTGTGCAATACCTGGAAAAGTTAGCACTGGGAGATGCAGTTCAACCATGGCTAGCTGAGATTCTTGCAGCTCCGGGGCCGCCTCCAGCATGGATCACAGCAGGGGTTCCCATTCAGCAGAATACCCTAAATTTTGAGGCAAAGGGATGGCAAACATTCGTGTGTAGCAGACTAGAGCCATGACAAAATGAAACAAATCTCCCAATTCAGCGGGCAGTGACAGTCGTTTCTATCATGGCCGAGTACCCAATCAATGTGGGTGCCATGATGTCGGCCAAGATGTCTGTGGTCGCTAGGCAAGGCGATACCTCCTACCCGTATCCCAACACTATCACTGAGTACCTTATAGATGCGGGTGTGGAGACGAGGGATTTTGATACCAAGGTGAGGGCAAAGAAGCCTTTCCCGTTGTATTCTTTGATGGGTGGTGGAAACCCAAAGAAAAAGGGTCAACCCTCTACTACTGCGGGCCAGTCTGATGAGCCCGCCAGGGTAGCTGCTGGGATAGTTGACATACCATCTACTTCAGCAGAGCTTTCTGATGGTGCAGTAATTATGCCTCCACCTCCTTCTTCAAGTCCTTCAGCATCATTGCCTTCCACATCGGCTTTGAAGCCGGTGCCCATGCCCGCCCATCCGCTATCTGCGCTGCGAGTATCCTAAACACTAGCGAGCCTTAACAACTGGATGCAGACAGCCACTGCAAAGCTGTCTGAAATATCCAGTGCTGTTGCAGCACAGTCATCCATTCCGGCACCCCAGATTCCTCCGACAGTGGAGGATACATTGAAGAAGATATTGGAGAACCAGGCCACCATCATGGACACTTTGGTAGCACATGGATCAATGATTGAGGAGTTGGGGAAGCAGGTAAAGAAAATGAAGAAATCCCAGGCGTCCAAGAAATCAGTTGACAGGCTGAGGATAGAGGTGACCAAGATAGCAGCAACTGGTGATCTTTCATTTGATATGCTCATAGGGTCAGACCCACCAGCACCAGCAGATCCAGCAGCACCATCAACTCCAGTGACACCAGCTGGCCAGTCTGAGGAGCCAGACCTGGCTACCGACACTGCTGAGGCAGTGCGCTAGATGTTCACCAACCTAGTTACTCCCAGAGCCGATGACGATGAGATCCAGTTAGAGGAGACTGAGGGCGGTGATGCTGCTATGGACACGGAGGTGTCCAAGGCCACATAGGGAGTCTTTTTTACTCTTACTCTTCTTTATTCTTGTTTTGATTAAGCATTGGGGACAATGCTTATTTTTATTCGGGGGGGGGGGGGGTTATTTGCTATTTGGATGACTTTTAGACATTTGGTTTGTAATAATTGATAATATTTTCTTCTTTCTCTTTATTCTGTATATATATTCTCTATGTTCTCTCTTGATGTATATATTCTCTCTTTTCCTCTCTCATTATGTATATTTATTATGCTTTCACTAGTTTGCTTTTTAGCTTCTTTATTCTGTTTTCTTAGTCTATGTTTAATCTAGTAGCTTCTTTTTAATTTTGTAGCTTCTTTTTATGTTTTAGTGAACAATAAGCCTTTGGTTTTCTTAATGCCACGGTTCTTTCCAAAGGTAATTTTTGTATGAATCGAGCGACTCTTCCCAACGATGGATGTCGTGATAACTTTCTTAAGGGATTGAGTCCATTTTTGGTGTTTAGGTAAGAATAGTAGTAATAATGAATAAAAAGACCTAATTGAGTCAGGCTCGAAGAGTCATACATATTTCACTTGGTACCAACACACTTAACTACGTGCTTATGGTTAAAAACAAGGTTTTTGGAAAGAAATAGCTCTAATTAGTGACCTTGTGACTCTTGTGTTGACTTAGGCAATCATCGAGTGGTTTAGTCGAACCATAGTGATTTTCAATCTTGAATATGGTCATTGTGGGCCCTCGACTCTATCCGCTTTAACAATCCAGCTGCGTGAGAGGTGAAATATTGTTAGTGCAAGTCTAAGTACCCGTGCAAATAGTCTAGAACTTGTCCCGAATGTGTTTCTAGGCGAAATTTTAAGTTTTTCTTGGCTTGAGAAATGATTGTAGGCTCTCCTTGACCCTTTTGAAATTTTTCATGGACCACCAAAGTTGTTATCCCTAGTCAACCCAATTGAGCCTTAAACCTTTCTCATTTGATCACCACGTTACAAGACTTTACACATTTTGTTGTGATCCTCTCTTGGCACTCGAGCTTTCCTTAACACTCATGTGAAATAATTGGCTAAAACGCAAGTTTGGGAGAGAGACAAGGAGTTTGAAAAAAAAAGTATCAAGGCAAAAGATAAAAGAAATGAAGAGAAGGAAAGGAAAGTAAAAGAAATAACAAAAAAGAAAAATGCAAAAAGAAAGTGAATAAGTTGAAAAGTTGAAGGGATTCAAAGAAAAGTAATGATGCGAAGCATGGAAAAAGCGAATAAGGAGAAAATGAATAACATGGCCAAGAAAGAGTGATGTTAAGTCTCTCTAGTTCCCCTAAGGAAAAGAAAATGCTTCAAAGAGTTGGCAAAAGCATGAGCCGATAAAAGAAAATGGAGTGCTTAAGGAAAGATGAACATGTTCTATCATAGCTTATCCAACCTTATTCCAAAAGCCTTCGTTGTATCCCGAAAAGGCCCTACGTGATTTCAAGCCGAGTAAGCTTACATTAGTGGTGATTCACATGAGGGGTAAGCCTATGGTACTTAAAGCCGTACTTGCGACATTCTTTTGAGAGAGATGAGTGAACCTTTCACAAACTTGTGAATTGAGTGCTATATTCTTAAGTGAGATAGAAAAAAGAAGAGTAGAGGAGGAGTTTGGGATCCACAATGACCTACATGAAAGAGCGAGCTTCCTTGATGAATAAAGTCAACTCTTGATGCTCAAGTGTCACATTAGAACTATTTGTGCTTAAAAGTTTAACTTGTTTCCTTGTTGATAATTCATAAGTGTCATAGGTAATTGTTGGTCCCAATAGCTCTTAACTTGTGGAGGTGGGAATTACCTTATTTGTTTGAGGACAAACAAAAGCTTAAGTTTGGGGGAGTTGATAAGTGGGGATTTTGACTACTTATTAGCGCCTTTTTGCTTTCATTTTAGTCCAAAAGCGCTTAATCGTGTTCCCGAAAACTGAAAAAATATGCTTAATTGCAGGAATATTGAAAGATGAGCTCCAAAGATGAAATCCACTTCAAGAAGGAGTAATCTGAACTTAAGGACAAAAACATCACAAAAGCTCAAAGTGCGGTCCACAGGTTACCATCTGCGGCCGCAGGTCATGAAGCAATTCCATCAGAGAAGGTTGCAAGATGCGGACTGCACATGAAATTGTGCGGCCGCAGAAACTGGGTAAAAGCCAAAGTTCAGAGAACCTGCATCTCAAGTTCAACAAGAGTGCTAACCGCACAATTATTGTGCAGCCGCAACCATATTTGTGCGGACCGCAGAAGATCATGGTGCGGTCGCAGACATATTTGTGTTGTCCGCAGAAAGAGAGAAGTGAGACCGCAGTTCAGAATTGTGCGGCTGCAGGTTTTCAATCCTGTCAGGCTGAAGCAAAGTACGGACCGCACATGGAATTGTGCGGCCGCGGAACCTCTAAAAGGGCATTTTTGTCCAAAAATTAGCAGCACTGTATAAATAGAAGAGTTTCACCTTTTTAGGTTAACTTTTGACATTAGCAATCACACAAGACGGTTTCTTTTGCTCTTTTTAGTAGTTTTTGCTATTTTGAGCTTTTTGAAAATTGATTTCATCATTTTAATTATCAATATGGGTTTCATTATCACTTCTTCTTCTTTTTCTTCTAATTTAAGCATGAGTAGCTAGATTTTCACTAGGGTTGTGACTCAGCCCTAGTGTGTAAACTTAATGGGTGTTTGATTTATTGCTTGTTTATGGTTGGGTGTTGATTATCTAGCTTAGTTCTTGCTTTTATGTGAAGAATTAATGGTTGCAAACGTTATTTCATGCCTATTTGACTTGGTCTCTACTTGAGAAAGAGAGACTTAGTCTAGGAAAACTTGGCTAGCAAGAAATTGGGTCACTCGAGAGATTGATAAGCCCAATTAAAGGGTTGAACCTAGAGATAGTAAGACCGGACTTGAGCTTATTATCAACTGTTTTGTTCACTACCCATTTGGACTTGAGAAAGCCAAATTGGGCAAAACCACTCTCTGGTCGAGAGGTAGTGAGTGGGTACTTGAGTGTTGATAGCTATAATACACCCTGACCAATAAAATAAGCTTTAAAGTTTACAACCCATTAGGCAAACACCTAGGTGAAGGTCATAGCCCTAGGCCTTTTATATCATTTGAAAAACAACCAAAAACAATTTCCTAGTTTCATTTTTTAAATCGCAATTGTAGTTTAATTTAGATTTTCAAACAAAACCAACTATTGCGGAAGTGAAAATTTAGATATACAAACTCACGTGCTAAGATATATACTACTAACACCTATTCACATAGCTCCCTGCTGAATTCGACCCCGACTCTTGTTGGGTATTACTATTGCATCAACCGTTTTCATATCCTCAAATAGAGGAGTGAAATTGGACGAGATCAGCACGCCTTATTTAGATCCTTATAGTCTACGCACATGCAAAATTTATTCTTCTTCTTTGGAACTACTATTATGTTAGCTAGCCAGTAAGGATACATTACCTCCCATATTGAACCGATATCAAGCAAACAAGTTACCTCTTCTTTGACGAATTTTTTTCTGACCTTGGCAATAGGGCATTTTTCCTGCCTCACAGAAGGGATGTTAGGATCCAAGCTTAGCTTGTGTACGACCACTTCTTGTGGGATACCTGTCATATCCGCATGCGACCACGCAAAACAATCAACGTTAAATTTAAGAAATTCAATAAATCATTACTTAAGCTCGGGGTTTATCCTGTCCCCAAGTGGAATTTCCTCTTCAAGAATTTCTCAAACAATGCGACTTGTTTGAGTTCTTCTGCTGTGGACTTGGTTGCGTCCATCTCTTTTGGTACCTGGAATATCTTAGTACCTGATAGGATTCTGACGACTCTTCCCCCCTGTTGACTTCATTTGGCTCAGAAGTAGGACACCAGTTCTTGTAATTGCTATGCCGCATGCTCCTTCCCTTTGCTACTGGAAACTGAAATCGCGTTCATCTCCCTTGCTGTCAGTTGATCTCCTCTTATATGTTTAATTCCCTCCGGCGTTGGGAATTTCAGAAGTTGATTTATGTTGATGGCACAACCTTCATCTCGTGCAGACATGGTCTTCCAAGAATGATATTGTAACCAATATCGCCATCTACTACTTCGAAAAGGGTCGTCTTCATTACCCCTTCAGCATTCGTGGGTAGCAGGATTTCCCCTTGGGTTGTTACACTTTCTAAATTGAACCTGACGAGGAGCTTCGTGACTGGAATTATGCTTCCGGTTAGTTTAGCTTGTTTGAGCACTCTCCATTGGATAATATTGGTTGAACTCCCTGGGTCCACCAAAATACGCTTAATTTTAATATCCATAACATTAAGGAAAATTTTCAGGGCATCATTGTGTGGTAGTAGGAGTCCAAATGGGTATTCCTCCATAAAGGTAATGTCTTCCTCAGCGAGTTCCCAGAGTCGCTTGCCATGGGTCACCGATAACTTCATCATTTTTGCTGCCGAGAAAGTTACAACATTAATCTCCTTCCCCCCGAAAATCATGTTGATCGTCAGATGATGGGTATCTTCTCCTACTTTCGAGGGTTCCGCGTTATCTCGGTTACGACCGTAGTTGTTTTAAGCCCTGTCACTTAAGAATTCTCTGAGTTGTCCATTTTTCAGCAATGTTGCCACCTCCTCGCGTAACTGTCAGTAGTCCCCAGTCTGGTGGCTGTTGGCCATATGGTACTCGCACTATAAATTAGGATTCCTCTGATTGGGATCGGATCTCATGGGCCTCCGGAACTATGCTTCCTTAATGTTCTTCATATCCGACACTAGTTCCACCACGCTGACGTTGAAGTTGTATTTGGATAACCTAGGGTAGGTGGAGTCTCGGGAGCCCGATACCTCCTTGTCCTGCAATGATCTGCTATTTCGGTCGCGATCAGCTCTCCTATCGGTAGCGAATCTATCTGTCGACTAAAAACCTTTACCGCGTCCTTCGGACCTTTTATAGGGCAAAATCTAACCTCTAAAAGACCATCAGTCTGTGTCAAAATCATCCTTTGATTTTTCTTTATTCTTCGACGGTCCCGACCCTTGGTTGATGCCGGGAAACAGAGCTAGTCATCCTCAATTCTTATCTTCGACTCGTAGCGGTTGTGTACATCTGCCCACGTTGTTGCTTGAAATTCGAGCAGACTTTTTTTACAGTTTTCAGGTAGTGCCGGAACCCCTCAAATTCAGACCTTTAGTAAATGCCTCAACTGCTCATTCGTTTGGTACGGCCGGTAGTAGCATCATTTCCTTCTGAAATCTGGTCACGAACTCCCGCAGTAATTCGAACTTTCCTTATGCAATCTTGAATATGCCAGCCTTTTGGGCATGTACCTTCATGGCCCCGGCATGGGCCTTGATAAAAGAGTCAACGAGCATCTCGAAGGAATCTATTGAGTGCTCGGGTAAAAGCGAATACCATGTTAGGGGCCCTTTCGTGAGGGTCTCCCCGAATTCTTCAATAAGACTAACTCAATCTCATGCGGAGCTATGTCGTTTCCCTTTACTGCCATTGTATAGGTGGTGATGTGCTCCTGAGGATCTAAAGTCCTATAATATTTTGGCAAGTCTGTCATCATGAACCATTTCGGGATCAACTCTGGTGCCGCGCTTGGTTTGAACGGCAGCTGGGTGTATTTATTTGAATTCGGTCCTTTCAATATTGCCGTCACACTCGAGATTTAGTCCATTCGGGCATTTACTTCCCTCATAAATCGTATGAGTTCGGTTTTAAAGGGATCATTCTCATTGTTGTTACCGGATCTGCTACCATCCCCCCGGCTCTGTCGAAGCCGACCTCGCCTCTCGGGGGTGTTATTATCAACCCTCTGTATTGTTTGGTTTGCGGGAGCACCGGGAGGAACTGGACCTCGTCCATTCGCGTTGTTGGAGCACCTGACAATGCTTGCCTCAACTCTGTCATGACCTTATCATGTCGCGAGAGATGGCCCATAATAGCATTTTGTTGCTCCCTCAGGATTCTTACTGTTTCCGCGACGTGCTCGTCCTCTGCATCATCAGGAGTTGCCTCTTGAACATGTCGTGGATACTTCCCGCTATGGATCGGCGTGGCCTCATCCCCCTCATTTCGGGTATCATTGATCGAGTCTTCGTGTTGAGGCTAATTTCCTTGGGCCTCAATGTTGTGTGCGACATTGACGTCGTTATCTGCCATTTTAAATAATTTTTTGCTAAGAAACAAAGAATCAAACAGGTTAGTAATAGATGAAAGGACCAACTCAATTACGCAACTATCTAAGCCCCACGGTGGGCGCCAAAATATTTACTCGTAAAACGGTATAATTAAATTTATACTTGGTTTATAGACAAGTGAATCGATTTGATCCCAAAAATAATAAATTATTTAAATAAGAATGTGAGACGTAGCGTTGAAATTGAGATAAGACAGCAGATAGCTTGATTCTGGGAGCAGAGCTTCCGAAGGCAATGATAACAAAATTAAAAAGTAAGAAATAAAATATTATTGAGCTTTTGAACAGTATATAGCATATGTTTGTCAGAAAATTCGTCTCCCTTACAATGACTGTTGAACTCACTATTTATAGTTATACCTAGGGAACAAGGTCTTAGGATCAAGCCCCTCTTAAATGACAATTATGGGAGCCATTGAAGAATGTGTAACGGTAGGCTATGAATATCATATTCTCTGTAACAGACTATGTACTTAATGGTATAGAATATTCTCCATTGAATGTTACCGGGTGGCAGGCATTTATTTGTCTTTATGAGCAACATTCCTTTCGGGGACAACCGAGATTGCTACCCCGGACTTGATTTCGATTTGCCTAGCTTTTCATTTGTCTCCGGCTTCACGTATCGCTTTATTATACGAGCATTTAATATGAACATATTTTACCCTATACAGTCACCATTGAAATTTTTTGAAACATATTATGAAGTAATATAAAGCAGTTTTTGCAAAATAATAAGAGAAAAGAGGTTCTTTGGTTTGAAGATTTTTGTTTTTGACACTAATGGGGCATTCAATGTGATTTTCTTCTGCTAATTAGTGAAAGCGCGTTTCCGTGAAGAAGAACTAACCTAAATATTTGTTTCACCCAATCGTTTAAACTAAAAATAGTCAACAGATATATAAGATATGTATAATTTATGTACAATATATATTTAATCGTATATAATCAATGTATAATTTATGTATCTATTACAAAAAGTAAATAATAAATTCTATCGAATATTTGTGTAAAGATCCTTTTCGTGAATATGATGATTTCATTCTACTATTACATTGCTGCTTAGAATGCTAAAATTTTAGATAAGAGAAACAACTAATAATAATGGTAATGATTGAGAACCATGACGGTTTCAAGCTTCAAATTATTACATCTATGAACTTCACCCGAGTCCAGACTTATCTAATAATATCAAGGTCAAATTCATCATAATATCCAACGAAAATAATAATAATTTTTTTGTGACGATACATAGTGGAGTTTGCCGTCCAATGTTAGAAAAATCATGGAAAAGGATAATATTATTTTGTTTAAAATTATTAAATGGCACATCCAATAAGTGAAGAATTTACTAGTTCCTTAGTTCCACTAAAGAACAATATGGACGTCAATTTACCAGCTCCAACTTTTTATGGAAGTGTGAAATTCTAAGTGGACATCACCTTAATTAATGTAACTAATTTAATAATGTGCACTTCTCGTGTTTACTCGTTTTGATAACAACTACCACGTAGTATAAGTAATTCATATATAAATTATTTACTCACATATGATGTTGAGTAAACAAATCATGAGTGTGAGACGCGAGTTTTTCAAATACACTTCTACTTATTTGCTATGAATCTATGACTAATTAATATGCATTTTTACCTCAATCACACTTGACCGTAGTAAATTAATAAGACTTAAGGGGTCGTATGGTAGGTGTATAAGAATAGTATTGGATATGATGTATTTACTGTTAGGATTAGTAATTAGGATTAATTATGCTGAGATTATTTCTTATTGATTGTTTGATTTGATGTATTAAAGATTTTGAAAAGACAATTCGATCCTTATACAAATAATTTATATATAAAATCATGGTAGTACTAATGTCATTGCTATGTATAAAAATAGTACTGGATTATATACATATGTTAAAAAATATTTATAAAGAATTAATAATATTAAAGCCAATATATATTATTTTCCCTGATACATCATACCAAAGTGTAAATACTGGGTCTGCTTAAGTGTTTCCTATGGTATTGTGGTCGTGCCCATTATCTACGTGGTGTTGTATGTATATAGTTGAATAATTTTTGAATATTAAGTATATTTATATTATCTTACATTTTTCACTGCTTAAAAATAATGAAGAATAAACAGTTGGTCACTGTCAGTACCTAATAATCCCTCATCAAGTGATAAGCACGTAAAATGATGCACTCAAGCAATTAATAGCGACCACTGTATTAATTTAATCAGTGATAATCCTTCTTATTGACACCATTCTTTTTAATAAAAAGAAAATTAGTTTGCCCCTAAGTGGATTTAATTAGAACTTCTAATTGCGTCCCTCTTGACATTGAACAGTTCTTTCACTCCCTCGTTGTTTTATATTTTATTACATTTTTGAAGAAATTAATGTTAGTGGTCGTTACACAAACGAAGTGAAACCCCACTGGCATTGGCCATAATAATGAAAATGGAATTACCAAATTATTATGGGAGTTGACTTTGGGATTAGCAAATTATTAAATCTTAAAGTTGTACTGATTATTCAAATCACTAAATTCTGACTAAAAAGAAAATTTCATGTTTAAAAAGAAAAGGGAAATCTGTTACAATGAAAGCAAAATATATATTTTTTTTTGTAAGAGGGGTAACCCGAAGCCGCTACAACCTCTGCCACAGTCTCTGTCCTTCGGGTAAGCTCTGTGATGAGCACTTTGTGCGCACTGGGTAAACTCTCCCCTGTATAATAGCCTGCAAACCACACAGGGGATGTAAATCGCACTAGGCAAACCCTGTGCGACACCCTCAACTCAGAAGGTATTGAGGGAGGATTCGATCCCAGGTCATCGATATGGATGACCACCCTCCAAATAAAAATGTAAAGAGTAGCAGTTTAATTCCTTTGGCCTTCAGGAATTTGTGTTTAAAAAATAGACCTTAAACTTAAGCTAAACTCAAAAATCAGCCCATGAGATGAATTGTCTAAGATCATATAATGAGCCAATTACAACGTATGCACTCGACCAATATAATGTGATACTCTAACAGTAAAATTTAGAGCGTGAACAATATAAAATAGAATCTCAGCATCAGGTAAATCAAGATGTAGGGATGAATCTGATTCTTATAATATGTTTGAAAAAAAAACGTCCTTGAGTCTAACTCAAACTAAAAAACGAACTTATGTCGTAAGAATTACCTAAAAACTATGAGAAATAAAAGTTGGAAAGGATTTTAGAGATGTCAATTGATGAATCATTTGATAGAATGTATAAAGACTTCGAATAAGCTTTTTGTCTTCAGCATTTGCCAAGTGACCACACCATATTTTGGAACTTTTTTATAAATCTTTTCAACCAAAACTTCAAAAATAGCCTTTAGGTCCGAGGAAAAGGAGAAGGATAAAGGAGAAAAATGCATCTTTGTTCTTCTGGTTTTAGTGGTTCTCCACAAAGCCACCTCAGTGGCACAAAAAGCATATCATATAGGGTATACAAACAGACACATAAGAATAAACTAAACCAAATGAACAGTCATGTTCTACTTTAATATTGCCAATACAGACAGACTGGAAGAATAAATAAAAGATGATAAAATTCACAAACTAATAAGAGTGGTAGTAAAATGATAGCTACTCTTTTATTCTTAGTTACTCCTTTCGGTTGATTTTTTTTTTTTGTGGTCCATAATATTTTTTTTTTTAGATATTAAGAAGGAATTAACTTGTTCTTTCCAAAATTACCTTTGGAACAAAGAGCTTAGGAATAATTTGTTATATTTTCAATGAGCAAATTAAGGTTAGTGTTGTCAATTTTATTGCTAATTAATGATAAAGAGCCAAAAAATCATTTAAAGTGGACCGGAGGGAGTAGCGTTTTGGACATAAATTTGGTTGAAACTTGAAAAAAGAGGTTTTGAAGTTTTGTTAAAAAATAATTTTGGAAGTTGAAGTTGTGTTTAGATATGTATATTATATGAAGAAAAGTTGATATTTTGTGAGTGGGCCCTAAACTAGTTTTTGAAACTTGAAAAAGTGTTTTTAAAAACTGATCGTATTCCATAAACAAACAATGTTCTAAAAAAAATTAAAAAATGTAGCCAAAATATATGGTCAAACGGAAGCTTAGTTAGAAGTCTCGAGATCGAACTGTGAATAATAAGTCGCTTTTGTTACTGATTAAAACATTTCGCCCCCAATATAAAACTTTTTGGTGCGACTCTAAATTTAATCGGACTCAATGCGAATAGGACGAAGAAAAAAAAAACAATAAAATTAAATCCTCGTCAATTTTACACGTAAACGTGGCAATAATGTTTTCTAAGTCAAATGTTTTCTACTTTCTTGATAATTTTTTCAGCTATTATTTTTAGTGGTGGCTTCTTCAACTTCTATTTATAGCCTTTCAACTTCTTTCTTACCTATTCTATGTATGTACAAGCATAATCCAAAACCTACTCTCAAGTCCTTTCATCTTCTTCTTTATTCCAAGCTTTTACTTAATTTGCTCTAATGGGAAAAATACATCCAGAAAATATATCTTCCCCTTCTTCTTCTTCTTCTCATTCTCCTTCTTCTTCTCCTTATGTGACATCTATAAGAGAAACTTTTACCATATGGATGAAATCACTAGTTTTTCATGGGAATGGTTGTACTGTGTTTAATTCCAAAGGTGAACTTGTTTTTAGAGTTGATAATTATCAAGAAAGATGCAGTAGTGAAGTATTTCTCATGGATCTCAATGGACAAGTTCTCTTCTCCATTAAAAAAGAGGTAAATATTGAAAGAAATTTTTTATGCAATTTGAACATATAGTTTTTTTTGTGTGTGTATTTCATGCTATGGACGTTGAAATATGTTCTAATATGTCTTATTTTATTGCAGAAATTAAGAGTTTTTGGGCGTTGGAATGGATATTTATGTGGTGGATTTAAAGGGAGGCCATGGTTTCAAGTAAGAAAGAATTGTACATTTTCAAGAGGAAATGTCATATGTAATGTGAATTTAGGGTATGAAAAATCCATTGAAAGCTGCTACAAGATTCAAAAATTGGACAGAAAATCATCATTTAAAGTTACAAATAGTGCTGGCGAAGTTGTAGCAGAGGTTGGTCCTTTAAAATCTTGGGTTCATATAACTCTTTTTTTGTTTCGTTTGAGTTTAAGTTATATATACTAACGGTAAAAACTATTATTTATTGCAGTTAAAACAAAAGCAATCAACAAGAGGATTTGCGTATGGAGATGATGTGCTAACTCTAGAAGTGGAACCCCATGTAGATCAGTCGCTAATTGTGGCATTAGTGACAGTTTGTGGCTTAATTAGTCGCAAATTATGAAGAATTATATGAAGAAATTCAAGATCAAGAATTATATATGGGGCTCTTCCATATGAACCACCATTCTGATTTTAGAATGTGTTGTGTGCGTTTGTTTTCTATTTGTAAATAGAAGATCATCAAATTTGTATAGAATTGATGCTCTGAGGTGTAAGACAAAGAGAGGAAATACTCTAGTTACATTTTGTTTTTTGTTTCTCGTTATAGAAATCTTGAGATTTTGTAAAGAGTAATTCAAAAGGTACTAATCTGACCTTTCTTAAGTACTTGCATTTGTTTACCTTTGGAATATTACTGAGTTTTTTGTACTATACATATATTATCAGGCCACAAGTTATGTGAAAGTCTTCTACTTCTTTGGATTATTTAGAAATTGATTTTATTCTACTTCTGCTCAAAACTGCTACGAGAATTGTTTAGAGCACATAGTAGTCTAAGAAATCGTCATCTGGTATTATCACCCTGCAAAAGATATGGAACCAATTAAAAACGAACGCCAGCTCTATTGTGTAGATGAGTTGAGACAAATGTCTTACATATCTCGATAAACAATGTTCTACTGATTAAGCGGAACAGAACACAAACATACAATCTTTTGGTCACTGTTCTGATGAATTGTAGTTGATTAAAAGTTTGGCCAAACATGCGATAAATTACTAGAATGGTATTTATATTCACTCGCTATTTCGGACAACAGTTTAATATGGCCCTCAAGAAAGAACTTATGAGATGCTTCATTCTCAAATTTTCCAATGTTAAATCCACTGGAACTCCCCCAATTAATCCCCAACACTAATATAAATAGGCCCCTTAGCTTTCATCTTTTTATGTTTTAATTTTCCTTTTGGCTTTTTTTACACGCTTGACCTTTTTAACTATTATTTAAAAAAATAACATCATTTATTGTTTATTCCATAAAGAGCACTTTTTTTTTATTATTAGCATATTATAAAAATTAAGCTCAACGTACATTTAATAAGTTAACTGACACACTAATCACAGGAAGTACTTTTTTTGTCTATCTCCATTCTCTCTTTCCAACATTCATCTTCTTCACTCCATTTTTGAAAATCTGATGCATATGTGAATGCCACCTAAATTCAAGATGTATTGATTTATACATCTTTTATACTTTGTATATCAAGTATCACTTTAATTCAAAATGTATTTTTATGTATATAATTGTTGTATATTTATTTGTGAAGTGCCATCTTATTTTAAGATGTATTTTTAATGTATATTTCAAATATATTTTATATGTCAAGTGCCATTTTAATTCAGGATATATTTTTTATATATATGTTTTTGTATATTTATATGCCATCTTAATTAAATTTAAGTTATATTTTTTATGTATATTTCACATGTTAATTAAATTTAAGATATATATTTTTATGTATATTTCACATGTCTAAGTGTCATCTTAATTGAAGATGTATTTTTTGTGTATATTTTTTTTTATATATTTTATATAATTTAATTCAATGTATATTTTTTATATATACGTTTTGTATATATTAACATATATTATTATCGAAGTAAGATCTTTATGTTAAGAAAGGAAGAAAGAAGGAAGAGAAAAACTTAAGAAAGATAATTAAAAAGAAAACAAATGGAACAAATTTAGAAAATATATTGGCTTCGGCAGAAAACAAAATCAAGAAGATGAAGAAAAAGAAGGAAAGCTAATAGATAAAGAGAAAAAAAGGCATGATTTTTGTACAGAGAATTATTGACTTTCCATTCAAATTACTTATGTTTAGGGATTCATAATTAATATTTCTATTTTAATGGAACTGTGTGTTACAAATATAAATATTTTCCTGCTACAACTGTAATATTGGGTTTTATGTTAAGAATTTGTTATATTTCTTTTAAAATGTGACAGTTATATAAAGTTTCCTTAATTTTTAACTATGGTACTTACACTTAAATCCTTAATTGGTCGTTATTGCTGATGAGAAATGGTATATCCTATTGCATGCACTTACCGTTAGTTAAATCTCCAGTCTTTTTAGTGTTCTGACAAAGCCAGAAATGTGCATACGTTACTTTTAATAATAAATTAAAAGATATTTCATACTTGTCAATTTTTGTGATGGTATTTTCTATTTAGTTTGTCGTAAAAACAATATTTTTTTATAGTTAGAGACAATTAATCATAAAGTACTTCTCATCCTACCCTTTATAAGAAGTATGTAGCCACATAAATATGTATGCTTATTTTCGATCACAAATTTTAAAAATATTTTTTTCTTTCTAAAATTCTGTGTCTAGTCAAATACCATTAATTTTTTACTCCCTCCATCCTACTTTATGTGAAGGTATTACTATGGAATCAAATAGTTTTTTCTTTGATTACGATTTTCTCAAAAAGAATTTAAAAATATTTTATAACTAAAATTAGGTATTTTAACCCTGTACCCTTCACGAAAATTAAGACAGAGGGAGTACATATATAATTACTAGAAAACAAAACGATGATTTTTTATTTTTTTTAGAGAGAACTCGTTTTCATTAGAGTTTCAACTCGAGCGCGACTCTCATGTCATGCTAGAGACAAGAAGACGACAGTGATTAACAAATGCTAGCACACCATGTACTATTTCTGGAAATACGTCAAATTCATTAGGCATAATATACAGAGGGGGACTCAGGTTTTTAACGTGACGTGACGCCAGTATTCTGTTTAATTAGTGCCCTCTAAAGCCTTTTAATATCCAGGGTATCAAGTAATTTAAATTTATCATTTTCAAGATATATATATATATATATATATATATATATATAAGATTCCAAAAAGTTTACGAGGTTCGGTAACCCCTCGAGGTTACAGATAGGTTCGCCTATGATAATATGCATGTGAAGAGACGACAAGTTTTGGCTGGCAACTTTTGCTTGTTCTTTAGGCTTCTTATATTTGTCCCTACAAATTGCCACCATGCTTTAGATATTCATGTGATAATAATTTTGATCCACATACTCACCCACTCCCCATTTAATTTGTTGTTTATGTATGGTACCAATCCATCATAATCTACTAGCTGGAGTTTTTCAACTTGTTCAAACAACAAAGTATTATTGGAAATGAATGTTTCACTTATTGTAGATTTGTAGTGTGACGGGAAAATGAAGAGGAAGTCAAAATACGGTGTGAATTCTAATGGTATTCCAAAACTAGGAAGAAAAAAACACTGACAATGTAAAGATCTTTTGCATTATTAATATTTTGATATGTTATAACAAGTTATTTTATTCTATTTTTTCAGGAATATCAGACATGTTATGATAGTGGTACTTATTATTGGTGTCGAGGATTTAAGCTATATATATAAACTTGAGTGTATATAGATTTTTACAACAACAGTATAATTTAATATGGTATATTATCACTTATCATTTATGCTAGCTTACCAATCAATTTATTAAGTTTGTGCACTTGTAATGTAGAAATTTTTTAACACTATTAGTGTTATATAACTTATTATAGCAAATTGTCACTCTATCGTATTTCCTTTATTTTAACAAAGCTTTCTCAAAGAAAGGACGTCACCTAACTAGTTACAAGTTTCCTATTAGAGCAATCAAAATTGAATTTCATTTTTCCTCGAGATGAATATCAGAATTCTTTTGTACACAATCATTGACTGATAACAGGAACTCTGGAAAAACTCGTTTGCTACACTCATTCAAAGACTAACATTAAAAATGTTGATAATAATTGGTAAGACCATTATTGTGTATTTTAGGAATTCTTTTACCCTCTCCTTTTTTTTTTTGGTTCCTTTTATGACCAATCACATGTCTCTCAATCTACACTACCTTATATTATAAGATACTGATAATTTAAAAAAATTATTGTAACTCATTCCAGACCACCAATTTCTTTCAAGAAAACCAAAACTTTGAAAGGAAAATCTAAATAATAAAGATATAATGCATGTGACCTGGAACTTGCGTTGACCCCCCTTGAAAATTTGTTTGTGTATTTAGAAATAGAAAATAAAATAATAAGTTTTAAAACAATCTCTAGGTGATACCACAAAAATTGGAATCGACAACAAATATATCATGTATTTGTTGTGTTTCCTTTTTGAAATAAATATATGGCCCATGTATTTAATATTGGAGGTTATATATGGGGACCCCTAATCATAGCTATATGCGAATAAGAAAAAGCATGAAGAAATGGACATTTGATCTTCAAATATTTTTGATAGTGAGTGAAGATACCCCTTTTAACAAAGAGTATCTAATATATGTGAACCTAATTAAAGAGCTACGAATATTACATTTTATTTAGCGGACATAAAGTAAAATGCTCCAATATTGCTATTTTCTTTGTTTATGGGGAATGGTCAAACGACCTATACCCAAGTTTCCCAAACACAGGATTTGAGTATTGTTTGCAAAAATTATCGGCATTTAATTCATATTTCCGAGAATGAGTTACTAAAAAAAAGATACGGAGATAAGAGGAGAGTATAATTCATATTTAATACCCAAATCACGTTTAACAATGTAGTGCTATATAAATATGAATTTTTGTAAGCGTGGCGCGGACAAGAATACTGAATACGGCATCATATATTATGTAGCTTTATACGTATATAAGATATTATTCCAAGTATCAATCATAAAATTATGACTAAGTGGATTGGCCAACTTCCTTTGAAAGATTAGACTCAATTCTTAACAATCACTTGTGATAATCTACTAAAAAAAGAAGGAAATTTGCTTGAGATAATATTTATTTGCCACGAACTAGTATTAACTGCTTTAAAAAATTAGAAGTACTGCTTATATTTTAGGGAAAAGTACTAAAGGTAATTTTTTCAGCTGTGAACGAAGATTATATTGTTAATTGAGTAATAAGACATTTGACATGACATGATAAGGAGTATAGTTGATAATGAATGGTTTTGATTTGGGCAAAATATAAAATTGACAAGTCGGTTAAAATTAATTGCATTCACTAGCCTAAAATTAGAAATATGTATTTTTCATATATAATATACAAATATATATAAAAATATATACATTTTATTAACTACTATTAGCTTTGGGAATGACTAAAAATGTACATTTGTGTTTTGATTTCGGATTATTGGACAAGTTCGTGTAGTTGTATTATGAATGGGGGATTTGCAGTCATACCATATATTTGTGTCACCTTTTAACCTGTACCCTATTTTTTAAGATGATTTATTTGGTAGCCATCTCACAAAAAATCCGTAATAATATGATAATTACACCCCTGACAAAAGATATAAAACGATCTCCTCCTCTCCTCTCAGCAACTTTATAAAAAAATCATAAACTTGTCCAAATTAATTCAACCTTGAAGCTAAAACTTCATGCTAATGTAGCATGCAGTTATTTCATGTTGAAACTAAAACTCCATGATAATATAGCATGAAGTTGTTTCACATTGAAACTAAAACTTCATGCTAATGCATGCTGAACTTATTTATCCTGCAGTCTATATTTTTGCCATAAATTTTATCCGAAACTTCAGTCTAAACATGCTGAAGTTATTTAGTTCATTTGCTAAAACTTCAGACTAAACATGCTTAAGTTATTTAGTTCATTTGCTAAAACTTCAGACTAAACATGCACTACAATATTTTAGGCCTACAACCACACTAATTATAGACCACGCTTGAAAAGTGTTTCCAAAGATATCTATAGATACACTTTATAAGTGTGGCCTTTGATTAGAGTCTTCGGCCACGATTTTTAAGGCCACCCTTAAAAAGCGTGTTCTTAAAATATAAAGACCACACTTTTTAAATGTTGCCAATACACAAATTATGTGACAACGCTTATTAATCATAATGCAACGTTTTTGAAGAGTTGTTATATTATTATACTAATTGTAACTTTTTATAAGCGTAGTCTAAAAATATCTTATATAAAATTTTGCTCAAAATTTCGCTCCAAATATTACAATTAATGGAAATATTTCCCCCCAATACAAGACAATGAAATCATCGTCCAAATAATACTAGTGGGAAAACTTTCCTCAATTCTTTTCTCTCATCTGCCGCTTCACCTTCACTGCCTCCCTTAACCTAATTCATTCCTTTTCATTCATTGCTGCAACTGTCTTCCGGATTACTCTCACCCATAGCAAATCTCCATCCCTTTCTCTATTGGTAAGTATTTCTTTTGCTCAAAACTTTTAGGTTTTTTCCAATTTTTAGTTTTGTTCTTATACTTTAAGATTCAATTTTTCTAGTTTCTTACTAATGTGGATGAAAAACTAATCTTCTATTGTGTACAATATCTGGGTATCTTGGTACACTCTTTGTTTTATACTCAAAGCTTCGTGCCTTTATTCGTTCTACTAGAACGAAATTGGAAGCAGTTGATTCTGTAAGTATATGGTTCTGTGTTTATTATGAAAAAAGAAAATAAGGGGCTATATTATCGTTTATGCACAACTGTTTCAGTAGTTATCAAAACCCTCTTCCTCAAAGCTGCAGGTTGGTTTCTTTTGCTCTCAAAATTTCCTTCTTCCTACTGTGGAAAGTAGTTACTCTTTGGGAGTTATACTGGTTATTGAGTCTTGATTTTCTGTTTTTGTTAGTTGTCTTCTATATTAACTTCATCACTAGTCAAATTTTATCTTATTTTTTGTGGTGTGTTAATAATTGAGGTATAGGTTAATTTCACCGCATAAAAATTGTCAAATTATGTTGAATTCTCACAATATTGAATGCAATGTGTGTGTTGAATGAAACGGGTGAATATGTATAGTTGACCCAATTAGTTTGAGTTATAATACTAGAATGAGTTGGAAAATTGCGGCATGACCGAATATGTAAATGGATATGTTTGGAATATATGCTGGGCTTATTTATATCATAGTTGATGCTCTTCAAGAAAGATCGATGGAAAGATCAATAATTTCTTAAAATAGAGTGTATGTTGTAATGCTTAAGTTGTTACAATTACTACTGAAGAAAGATCATGGGAATCATATTTTCCTCATGCTCGGTGGGACTTGGGAACAAATATTGCTACTAAGTTATTAAAGAGTAGCTTATAGTTTGATTACTAATTTGGTGATTTTATGAAATAGCAACTCATAATTCTCAATTTGCTTTCATGGAACTCTCCCAGAGAAAGTGTATAAGCTTTTGTTCTCTTTTTTTTTGATTGATATAGAAGTGTACATTATCTGAGTCGTAATAACTTGAATTTGAAAGTTTTTTTGATCACTCAATGCTGGGGTTTTGATACTGGAAGTTTAGCGAATTCCCATTATTTCTTAGTTAGTTAGGCTAAACAAGAAGTGAAGAAGTTATGAGCCAATTGTTGGTCTGAACAGGTATGCTATTAGGTCAATTATCTTTTTAAAGATGTTATAGGAATAAGTTTTGGAATGACAAGGGAGGGATATCCTAGTGGTAAGGACCCTTTAGCTCCAATCATAAATTTAGTCGACACTTTATAATCTGACTTTCATTTATTTTTGTACTTTGTCGGAACACAGTGATGTTTTTTTATATTTTCTTTGATGTAATTTGTAGCGCGCAACCAAAGAGAACAACGAGGAACCATCAAAGTCTGAAATGTTTAATACAACTCGTACAAAGAAAGGGAAGGAAATTCATACGGATACTCAAGTTGCAATAGTAAGTCATGCTGCAAGTTAAGTCTTGTTATTGTATTTCATCTCTTTAACTGAATGTGTTTCTTTAACTGAAGGAAGTTCATACGTATAGCTGTAGTTTCTTTTGGAAAATATTGACCTTTAGCTTATTGTTCATGAATAGAGCAGTGTAAAATTTGTTTATAATTAAATCCTCCCCCTTCTCCTTGCTTACCTCATCATGGACAAAGTGTATCCCAACCTCTCATTTTTCTGTTCTGGTCCCCTTTGTTTAAACAACATTGCTTTGCATAAATGTTTGGTTGATCGTCCTGTTGGAGCTTAAAATCGAAGAGCTGCCAATTTTGGGCAGTGTTGGTGATCCTACTTAAAGCACTTCATCATCTGCACTCTCTTGATCAGCAGCATCAGTAGAAACATCTTCTTCATTCCCCCAATTCTCTTCTTCATCTTCCTCAACTTGTTCAACCCATGTTTTGGACTTACTAACGATCTCTCTCAAATTTGGTTATACAACTTCATTGTTATTTCTAGTGGACAACATCGACTGTCCAGATTCACCTCCATATTCACCAAACGACTCCACTGACTACGATGGTACTTCAAACACGGAAGTGTTTAGAGTAACCAATGGTTGCTTTACCATAGTGGCAATCAACACCATTGCATTCTGGGCTTCCTTGATGATTTTTTCAATGTGAGGACTAGAAAATTGCAGAGTAGGTGCATTAGAACTGTGAGCTTGACTGCATATTAGTTCAGCCACCAAATTCTTCTTTGAGTCATTTCGTCGAGCTCTCAATTCTGTACCAAAAAACTCACTGTTTTGCCCATGTTTACCACTGCTAGGACGAGTCAATATTTGTTGCTGCATCTTACTATCTTTTACTGTTGGTGAATTAATTCCAGTACTGCGATAATCTGATTTCCATGGCCTGGATTTTTCTTTTTGTTAAGTGATGGATGAGATCGAGTTACCTCTGTCCACTCTCGATCATTTAGTTGATTCACAGCTTGAGAACCCGATTTTAATACATGCGTGGCCTCATTCTCATGCACAACAGATATGTGCACATCAGTAGCAGCTGCAACTCCAAAACTTGACGCAACTCTAGCACCTTTTGTAGCACTAGGAATATTAGCTGATTTTTCACCCTTAGTTTTCTCAACTAGCTGCACCTCAAGACCCCTCTGCTCAATACCTGCTACATCATTTTCACGACCTGATGCAACAGTAGGAACAACTCCCCTTGTACCATCATCAGCTTGGCCTGCAACATTATGTGTAATCCTAGAAAACTTAGGATTAACATGCACAATGTTCTCACCTCCAGTTCTTTTTGCACCAGTTTCACCCTTAACACCTGCTAGTTTTCTAGCTGATTCACCTAGAGTTGCAGCAGGTTGATCAACCCCAGATCTTCTCTCTTGCTCAGCTGATACTAATTGCAAATTAGACTGTCCCTGACCACAATTAATTTACCCAGAACTAGGTTGAGCATCAGTTGCATTCTTGGCAGTGGCTTCACGATTAACCAATACTTCACTGCCTAAAACAATACCTGAATCTGTCATATCTGGATTTGTTTTTGGAAAATATTGATCTTTTTTTTATTGTTCATGAATAGAGCAGTGTAAATTTCGAAAGCTTCATCTTTATTGTAAAGCTTGCTTGTTTGAGATTATAAAATAATTTTTAGAGCCTATAAAGGAAGTTTTTGCAAATATGCTGTGGTGAATTCAGTTGTGGTTGTCGCAAGGTGTAAATTTATCCACCGGTTTGTAGAGGAAAACATGATAATATGCAGAAGTTTGGCAACAGAATAAGGTGGGTACTTGGAGAAAAAAATCAGTTCTGTTTGTTTGAAACTTCGTATTAAAATGGCTACGATCCTTGTCGCTGAAAATTCTATTGACATTCTTGGCTAAATTTTGAGGTCTGTAATCTAACTTGACTTGTTAAAACTTATTTTAGTGGTCGATCTATCTTGACTTGTAAGTGATGGGCAATAATATTTTTCTTTGACAGTCTGAACTTCAGAATCGTCAAAGTTCCGGAGAAACAACAGATGATGCATTTAGGGATGTATTTGGAAAGGAGCAGCCTGGTCGGGTTAGATGCTATGGTAGATCGGCGACGACAAACTCTGAAAAAAGATGAAGAAATCACCAAGCTTAAACAAAAGCATGCCAACGAAATAACTTCTCTGAAGGAAGAAATGAAGGAAATGATGAGAGAAGAAATACGATATTTTTTTAGTCAATTGGTGAAAAACAACCCTGGACTGGATTTTCATGAAATTCAAGAGTGTGTTGGATCTAATATTCCTTCACCGGTTGATGCAAGTAGTGCACGAGCTATGAGAGGCCATAATCTACCATATTCTTCTGGCTCAACTCATGCCCCGAGTCTTGAAAAGGTATTTATATTTTACCAAATAGTATAATGGTAGGGGTAAATTTGATCGGATAGTATAACGAAGATAAAATATAGACAATATTTGAAAGTAGAGGGGTATATTTGGCCCTTTTCCCTTGTTAAATTAAGTGATTGTTGCGATTATAGAAGGAGATAGGTAAAATGTATGTTAATTCACATTTTTGTTTCTCTTTCACTTGTATATCTTTTTTGTGTTTGACATTGTTATGCTATAGTAGTGAAATAAAATCTCATTAGTTCTTAGTAAGATATAACCAGTGCATACTATATATTTGTTTCTTGCTAATTTTTAATTTCATTTTGAATGTGTAGGAAAATACGGGTGATGCAATTGGAAATGGTGGCTACAAATCAATTTGATTCATTAAAGTAAATGGTGAATACCTTTTGAACAATTGTGATGTTTATTTTTTTTTTATATTGATACAATAAATATTTTCACATTTGGTTTTGTAGAGGTCTTTGCTAGTGAACTTCTTGAACCAACGGTGCTTTATTACTATGGATAGTACACAAAGTATGTTTCTTTGTTGATGTTTATTTCAAGTATATGCATTTGAATTATTTTTATTCTGTTACTTATTATCTAATTTAATGCTTGAGATCATAATGTATATACTTTAAATAAATGTGAACAAAATTTAATGTAAACAAATATAATTTTTTAACCACAAAATTGTGGCTAATATAAATATTTAAAAACATTACTTCATAGTGTAGACAAAATTGCCACGCTTAGCAAGCGTGGCCATAGGTATTGTCAATCTGGCGTTGTTAATGATAAATGTTGCTCTAGAAGCCACACTTTAAAAGCGTAGTCTATAACGTGACAAAGATCACGCTTCAAATGTGTAGCCATATGTCATAAAAGTGTGGCTATATGAGAAAATATAAGCGTGGCCTTTGTACCGTATCAGCCACACTTTTAAAGCGTGTCTTCTAAGGCAACACCTACAAAACGTGGCCAATAATCAAAGGTTACGGTACTTTAGGCCACCCCCCAAAAGGCGTTGCCTAAAGCCGTAAAGTATTACCTTTGACCAAATGCTGCACTTCTTGGCATCTTAGGCCACACTTCTCTGGGGTGGTTGTAGGCCTAAAATGCTGTAGTGATGCTTAAGTTATTTAGTTCATTTGTTAAAATTTCAGACTAAACATGCTTAAGTTATTTAGTTCATTTGCTAAAACTTCAGACTAAATATGCTTAAGTTATTTAGTTCATTTGCTAAAACTTCAGACTAAACATGCTTAAGTTTTTGTCTTGTAGTATGTAATTTTCTAATGAGTTTTTGCTAATGCATGTTGAAGTTATTTAGTTCATTTGCTAAAACTTCAGACAAAACATGCTGAAGTCATTTAGTTCAATTACTAAAATTTCAGACAAAACATGCTGAAGTTTTTTAGTTTATTTGCTAAAACTTCAGACTAAACATGCTTAAATTTTTGTCTTGCGGTATGTAATTTTCTAAAGAGTTTTTGCTAATGCATGCTGAAATTATTTAGTTCATTTGCTAAAACTTCATACCAAAACATGCTGAAGTTTTGTAACGCAGTCTACAGTTTTGTCCTGAGTTTTATCCGAAACTTCGGTCTAAACAAGCTGAAATTTTTTAGCTAGCGTTTGGCCATAAATTCTCAAATTTATTCTGAAAAATCTGATTTGGGTGAAGTTTGGTTTGAAGATGAAAATGTGTTTGGACATATGTTTTGGGTGAAGTTTAATTTGGAAAAACATGAAAAATGACTTATACCCACAAGTTCTAAAAACTATCACACATACCCAAGAGTACCATTATCAATAACATTCATTATATTATCACAAACCATAGTCCTGAACATAAATAAATTTGATACAAAATTATTATTTTTATAATGAACTACATGATACACTCTCAGATGACCGAGAAGATGAAGCAACATCGTTACAAAATAATAAATGGTGGGCTCTTTTATAAAATATAAAAGTTTGGGATAATTTTTAAAAAATATAATAGTTATATTTTGGCCCAAAATAAGCTATTGAGCTGGTTTTGGGATTTGGCCAAAATGTAGGCAAAATCTATTGCCAAACATGTGTTTGTCAAATAAAACCCAAGTTTATTTTGGCAAAATCTATGGCCAAATGGGTCCTTAGTTTATTTACTAAAACTTCAGCCTAAACATTCTTAAGTTTTTGTCTTGCAGTTTGTCAATAGTCTTTTATTAAAAAAGGGCAAAATCATCTTTTTAAAATGCTTTTAACAAAAAAATAGGTACAAATGCAAACGAAAAAATAAAATGGGTATAAGTTAAAAAGGGGCGACTAAATAGGACGCCCAATGCAATTTTTAGATTATGACTGATTTTGGACTATTGAACAGGTGAGGTTAGAGGCCCAAGTATGGCCTTACTACAATGGTATATAGAAAGGAGATTAATTCTTTTCTTTAGGCTTATAAATTGTTTATTGAAGTCATCCTTGTCATCTATTGATCTTATTATACTAAGAGCCTGTTTGGACAAAGAAAATTTTCCTTTTTTCAATTTTTCTTTTGAAAACAATGTTTGGTTATTAAAATCTTATAATTTTTTCAATCTCACTTGAAAATGGGAAGGTTGCTAGTATTTTGTTGTAAAATATGTAGAAAAAAAAGATATTCAAATATGTTGCAAAAATTATAACCAAACACAACTTCATCTTCAATTTAAATTTTAGTGAAATTTCAAAATTGAAAAAAAAAATTTGGAATTCATGTCCAAATGCCTACTAAAAATGCAGAGGTAAATAAAAACCTTGTTAGATAATCCTTTGACTATACTTTTACTTAGCCGAAGATCTACCGAAAATAACATCTTTACCTTCACAAAGTGAGAGTAAGGTCTGCGTACACACTATCTTCCCCAAACTCCTTGTGTGATTATACTAGTTTTATTGTTATTATTGTTATTGTCGGATCATATAATATTGAAAAGGACCTTATAATTATTATTTTCTAAATTTCATTAGCTTAGCAGAGCTAATAGCAAACATAATAAGTGTACTGCAAATTGAACTTTCTGGCCGTCATCTTTAAGAGATTAATGATTCCTTACAAATGATGACAAGGTGACAAAGCAATACATAAGTTACATGAATAAATAGAGCAAAAGTCCAAAATCATAAATTATCTTTAGTTTTAGACTTAAAGTCATACATATTCTTTTATATGGAGTACTAATAGTCCATTTACTTTAACAAAGTGGTGCACTTTTAGTCATAACACTGAGAAAAAGTCAAAAAATATATATTATCTTTGGCTTTAGACTCAAAGTCATACATATTCTTTCACATGGAGCACTAATAGTCCATTTACTTTAACAAATTGATACACTTTTAGTTATAACACTAAACATATTTTAATTTTTAATAAAAATTTAAGATCTGACAAAATATCTGTTCCATTTATTTTTTTGTTTACCGAAAGAAATAAAGTACAACGAAGACAACTTTCAGAAGTCAGAAAACTACGGCACAAATGGTTAAAAGGGGCTAGCTGTCTCTCACAAATTTCTGGGGAACAAATAGCAACTATACTTATTTAAAAGTAAAGTGATAATATCAATCTGTCTAAATGTTTTTATTGAAATGGGGTCAGGCTGTCTAAATGTTAGTTTAATGTTCAGAAGAAGAAGAAAAAGAAAGTGTCTCCCAACACTAACAAATAGGGTCAGCCAAATATTAATGACAAAACAAACCTTTCCCCACTAATATTGATTGCTTTTAAACGTGATGATTACTACTTTCTTTTTATTTTCAATTTAGGCCACTCTTTGAGAACCCAAAAATTTCACTAGTTAGGAGAGACGACATATTCTTGAAATCAATGGCTGGTTATGGTTGGTGACCCCTAAATAAATAGGAGATTTGTTTCAAATTGGACCGTATGTAACTAGAAAGTAGAAATTAATTGTTCTTTTTTTTTTTCACTTTTAGCTTGCGCCAAAAATTATTTACATTCGGTAATCGAAAAAGTATATAAATTTTTTACATATATATATATATCGACTATTATTTTGAGAGCAGCTATACAATGTCATTTTTCCAAATTATAATATCATATCCTTTCGCTTTTATAACAACACACTGCAATATTTTCCAATATTTATCTGCTAATGTCGAAAAGTTGGAAAAAAAATCAGAAATAATTGAAAAATAGTCACGGTTTCAAAAGTAATAGATATTTAGCCACTTTTTCATGTAAAGATAAAATCTTAACAAAAACACACTTAAAATCCGAAAAATATTCAGCATAATATGGTGGAGTTTAAATATTTTACATATGAGATTCCAGCATAATGTACTGGAGTTTTCATAATGTGCTGGACTTCCAACATAATATGTCAGAAGTTTATACGCAGGAGCTCCACAATCCAGCACTGAAACTTTCTGTATTTCAGCTAGGGTACTTTTGTCCAGATTTTATCTTCACATAAAATAGTGGCTATTTTTCAATCACTTTGCAAATGATGGCTATTTTCAATTAGTAGTCCAAAAACTGGCTAGCCCATGCTATTTTCACCTAAAACTTAGACATGGCGATTACTAGAATCACATGCTCACAGGTCACGAATTACATATATCTTATACATCCTTCGACTATTTTTAGTTCAATTAGTTGAGTGGGAGGTTATTTAATTTAATTCTTCAAAACAAAAAAATCTCTATAAATGCGTGATACCATATTTGGTAACTATGACTATTTATGGGCCTTACTATCAGGTTTATGTATGGCTTAGCGTCTATATTTGGTTAGGCCCCATATCTGGTTAGGCCTGTTATGGGCTTGATTTTAAGTCCAAAACTTGGCTCCAATCAAGTAGGGGTTTTGGCATGGTGTAACAACGTACTCCCATAATTAGCAATAAAAAATCCTAGTTATAAATATTAGTATCATGTAGTCAATAATTATATATGATAACAATAACATTTATAACAAATGTATATCACTAAACTATTTTCTTTCTTTGTGTATATCAAAACGTATATTACAACTTTATTTCCTTCTTTGTATATCTAAAATATAAATTAAAAATATAGTTGTCTATAATTTATTATTGTCTCCATATCCAAATGTATTATATTTTATATATCACAATGTATAACACATCAAATAACATATATCAAAATGTATATCACAACTTTATTTTTCTTTTTTGTGTACATTAAAATGTATATCAAATTTTTATTTTTCTTCTTTGTATATCTCAGTGTATAACACAAATATATGTGCTAAAAATATCAAACACGAGGTTTTGAAATTGAATCAAATACTAAGTAATATTTTATTTTTTTTTGAAAATACAATCTAGACATTAACAGATTATTATACAAAAAAAACTACCACTGAATTAGTGATAAACTTTTACGTAGCAAAATACTCTAAAATATTATCCGAGGTATTATTTTGTCACGAAAAGTTAAACTGATGAATATTTGTCCAAATAAAAACTGAATACTCCGTAAGACATTTGGAAGACCGGAGACGGGAACATTGAATCTTTAATTGAGAGATTAGCAGAGAAATAAAAGGGGTATTATCAGTTTTAGCCCGCACCAGAAACTATTTATATCTGTTAGCCGAAAAAAATATAAAATTTATATATTTTTTGTATATAACATACAGAATGTATATATATACAAAAAATATATAAGTTTTATATATTTTTTCGATTATTATTTTTACAGCGACTATATAGTGTCATTTTTTCGAAATAAAAAGGAATCGTTGGGCAAGCAGCAAATAAGGGAAAAGGGGGTGCAACGAACAAGAGGGAGGAGGGGGCAGCTAACAACGAGAGAGAATAAATTAGAAAATCTATTTTTTATTATTTAGCTATACAATGTCAATTATTTGGGACTGTCTTTGTCAAACCTAGTATAATATAAGACTAAAAAAATGTCAATTTCTCTTGTGTGTTGTTACTTGATGTCATTTACCCAATCAAGTAAGGGATAGATTCCAGCCAAAAATGTGGTACCACAAAATGCTCTTACCAATTTCTTTACCCCAATCTTTAATACTAACTAGACTATGATATGATTATGAAAGAAATAAATATAATTTATCCATTATAATTTTGTCCATATAAAAGTTGCCTATGCAAAGGAGGAAATAGTTGCATTTACTACTACGAGTTACGTACAGGTTTTATATGTATTAAGAAGTTCACTAAATAATTATAAATATTTAAATTCATATACTATTGTATACTTCATATATTAACTATTCAGACCGCAATAAAAATTCATAAATTTCAAATCCTGAATCCGTTGGTAACCTATATAGCTCTCGTTGATTTGTATGTGAATATGCATCTCAAGACATCAATACACTATTTTCAGCCAAAGTCAGATCAGTATAAGTATTATACTTATTACTTTAGTTTATACTTTCAGCCATGTGGTTGGAGCTTTCTTTTCATGTGCAATAATATTGTAGGAATAAATATGACATAATCCTACCTTAATGGAGATTCTCATACTCTTTTACGTAAACATTGTAAAGATAAAGAAAACACAATAAAGAAAAAAAATATTGGAATAATATGACATCCTACCAGTTTATGTGAAGGTGAAAGTCTTCATCAAAATATTCTTCGACACTCGTAGATTTTATTTGGATACGTATAAGGGAAAGCTCCCTTTTAATTTAGGGAAAAGTCAGACGTAGTTCATAATGTTCTTTTTTTTGTTGTTTTTTTTTCTTTTATATATATATATATATATATATATATATATATATATATATATATATATATATATATATATATATATATATATATATATTATATACTATACTAGTATACTATATATAATTTTTGTATATTTAGCTAGCAGATGTAATTCTTTTTTACTGTATTTCATTTCTTTTTTTCTCGTTTTTCATTTCCTTCTAAAAGATAATTTTAAAAAGTAATCCCATATGTAGTTGTAACGGCCCGGCGGTCATTTTGAGAATTAAAGTCCCGTTCGGCAGCATAAGGTTTCGAGCAGCTCCGTATTATATGTTATGACGTACGTGTATAGTTGAGTTCGGATTTCAGATGATTCGGGATTGATGTGGAAGAAGGATTCGTGTTTTAGAAGCTTAAGTGGTAAGAGTTGATCGAAATTTGACTTTTATGTAGACGACTCCGGAATAGAATTTTTATGGTTCCAATAGTTTCGTATGGTGATTTTGGACTTAGGCGTGCGCCCGGATTTGGATTTGGAGGTCCGTAGGGTAATTTGAAGTATTTCGGCGAAAATTGGAAAGTTGAAGTTTTTGAAAGTTGAGAGGTTTGACCGAGAATTGACCTTTATGATATCGGGATCGGATTTCGATTCCGAGAGTTAGATTAGCTCTGTTATGTCATTTGGGACTTGCATGCAAAATTTGACATTATTCTGGATTGATTTGGTATTTTTCGGCACGAGTTTGAGAGTTAGAAGACTTGGAAATTTATGAGTTCGATTCGTGGTGCGATTCGTAGTTTCGACGTTGTTTGATATGATTCGAGGCCTCGAGTAAGTCCATGTTATGTTTTGGAACTGTTTGGTATATTTGGATGGGGTTCCAAGTGGCTCGGGTGAGTTTCGGGCGAGATTCAGACCGTTTAGAGCATGTTAAGTGAAGCTGGTTCTGAGTAGAACCTGGTGTAATCGCACTTGCGACATTTTGACCGCAGGTGCACGACTGCTTTTGCGGTATTCTGGTCGCTTTTGTGACAATGGCAATGGCCATGTCTTGCCGCTTCTCTATAGATTTTCACGCAGGCGCGATGCCGCTTCTGCGGCTAAAGGATCACACATGCGATGGTCCTTGCTTCTGCGGCTTCCTTTGTGCTTCTACACAGTCGCAAATGCGACGTGAAGTTCCGCAGGTGCAGTCCTTTGCCTGGCGGTCTGGCATCGCAAATGCGAGCTCGCAGATGCGAAAGTGTTGCGCAGAATCACATATATGTCGAGGGTTTGATATTTTTAACATATTTTGAGTTCGACACCTCGGTTTTGGGAGATTTTTCGTGAGTTTTTCAAGAAACTCATTGGGGTAAGTATTCTCTACCCGAATCTTGTTATATTTCATGAATCCATTGCTATTTTGAGCATTTAATTAGTGAATTAAGTTGAAAATTTGGAAAAAATTTGTAAAATCTTTCAAAATGTAAAATGATGATTTGAAGGACGAATTGAGGTCGGAAATTGATAATTTTTGTATGGTTGAACTCGATATCGAATGGATGTTCGGTTTTTGTAATTTTGGTCGGGTTCCGAGATGCGGGCCCGAGTCGACTCTTTGGAACGATTTTTCAATTCTTAGCTAAGATCATTATTTTATTATTTAAATTAATTTTCTATAGTTATAATTATAATATGAAATTATTTTTGCTAGATTTCAAGTCGTTCGGAGTTGGAAATTGAAGGAAAAGGCCTACTAATTGATTGATTGAGCGTGGTTTGAGGTAAGTATCTTGCGTGGGGGAACTACCCCTTATGATTTGAGTCTTTGGTGCTAATTGTGTCATGTGAAGTCCTTGTACGCGAGGTGACGAGTACTTGCTCGGACTTATTTGTGGAAAGTTGACCTTTTAGGGATCTTAGGTTCTTATGTTCATTAGATATGGAGTTATTTTGTTATGTTAAGTTCCCCATTTACTAGTTTCACCTCTACGTGTTTTAATCGGAATTAATTGCTTCATGTTTAACCCTTATTGCCTATTTGACTCTTGTGTGCCTTAACTGAAGTTGTTGTCTCTTCGATTACCGTGATATCATTTCCTAATTGCTTATCCTTCATTGAATTTGTTGCATCTCTTCGTAATTGCTCAACCCTAAATGAAGTTTAGTTATCCTTTGTCGTGGTTGCCTCATCCTTATTTAGAATAATTTGTTACATATTATTTCTCCCTTGTTGAGACATTCTTATTGAGGCTAGTATTCCCTATTGTGTTTATTCTTTGTGAACCCGTTCTACCGCTTCTTTGTGATCCAAAGTTCTTGATTTGATTTACTTGTCGTATTCTCGTGCTATTGTTGTTGTTGTTGTTGTTGCTGTTGTACTCAGTCTATTGAGCCGAGGGCTATGCGCGGTTATGGTATTGACATTGTTTAGATAAAATATTGTGTTTTTTGGCACGTGATATTGTTGGGATATTTTATTCGGGTGTTTGCACGAGGTTTCAGCCATGCGGTTGTTACTATTGATATATGCACGTGCGGCGTGACAAGACTGGCTATATATATGTGGGTTTGCGCATGTGGCGAGACAAGGTGAGAATATTATTATGTGCGTGCGGCGAGACAAGGCGGGCATTTACTTTATTATTGCGCACGTGGCGAGACAAGGTGGGCTATGCCAGGGATTGATTTGTGATGACTTGCTATGGCCTGGGGTCATTGTTATTGTTGATATTTGTGTAGTGGCGTGCCAAACTTGTGTGAGTTCTACCTTTTGCAAATTGTGGGGATCGTTCCTTATGTGCCGTTTAATTTTTTCTCTACTCTTATTCGTTGGTCCGGACTGTGATAGAACACTTACACAAGCATATTCGTACTTTATCACCCTATCGGTTTAAGAAGATGAACACTGATACTACCGATCATTTGTACGTACTCCGTCTACTTGTCTTATATGTGAGATTGGTTCTATAGGCATGTGAGTCGTCCGTGTAGTTATCATTTGTAATGTGGGCACAAGATGCCAAGTGATTAGGGTTCATGAATTGGGACCCGTGAATTGTATGAGTTTTGAGGTTTGGTACTTCGTGGGAATTATTGAATAAACCTGGTGCGAAAGCGGTTATTCTTATCAAGTTTCTACATGTCTTTCCTTATTTATTTTTTTCATCGGATTTAAACTGTGTCCAGCTTACTCTACCGTGTTATTACTTGTGGTGTTCCGCTGCAAATTGTTGCTTCTATTTTCTATTGCAAGCACCGTATCATTGTTGTTATTATGCGTAGTTCTCTAGAGATATCATACTCGGTTAGTTCTATACCTATACTTGTTCAGGTTATCTAGTCCAGTAGGTATCTTGACTGTCCCTCGTTACTACTCCACTGAGGTTAGTCTTGATGCTTACTGGGTACCGTTGTGGCGTACTCATACTACACTTCTGCATATTTTTGTGCAGATTCAGGTAATTCAGCGTCAGTCGATCGCTAGCTAGTTGTACAGATCTTGCTGTGGAGACTCAAGGTAAACCTGTTGCTGAGTTCACAGGCCTCGGAGTCACCTTCTGTTATTGTACTTGCACTGTTTTTTCTCTATTTCGAAACAGTTTTACTTAGAGGTTTTTTGTAGCAAATTCAGTAGAGCTTATGACTTGTCCTGCCGGTTTTGGGAATTATAAGTTGTGTAATAAGGTTCTATTTCCTAATTATTAATTGTTGGTCAAATTCTTCTATTAATTCAAAAAGTGTTAGGCTTATCTAGTCTTAGAGATTAGGAGCCGTCACGACATCCTACGCAGAAAATTTTGGGTCGTGACAGTAGTAGTTATAAAAAAGGATTAGCATCTTTTGAGTTCTTTTTAAGTCTTCTGTTGCTTTCTTTTTCGTTTTATATTGGAATTTGGCACATTGATTCTACGATTAACTAATTACAAACCATGCATATGCAAGAAAAAAAGGGTATTAAATAAATCAAATATTCCTATTCGCAATAAGCATATCTCTTCCACTCTTTTGTTGACTAAATATATTTAAAAGCATTCTGTCTTATTTTTCGGTCAAAGAACTGGATATATAATATTTATGCAAAATTATTTAGTAACCTTTAATTCACACCATACTTAGGGTGACCACCAACATATAAATTTGATAAAAACTCATATTTGAGAGCTTGACTAGTCAACCACTATGTTAAAGGTGCTTTGGCATCATTGCCTCGTTGAATATTAGGTATCAAACTGTATATGAGTGATTTTTCTAGAAAATTTAATATACCATATTAACTTTATTTTTCTGGTTAGACATGAGCGTTACTATTGAGTAGGTGTTTCAATTATATTATTTTAAGAGAAATATATCATGATTCATGACGAATTGAATCTCTAAGCTCAAATTAAATCACATATAGTGTGCGAGAGATAGCGCTAGGTAAAGAAGAAAATGTTGTTTTAAAAATCTCGAAATCATATACGGATCTAGGTTTAAATTAGTAAGAACAATGTACCACTTTATTCGCTACTTCTTTATGATAATAAGAATGAATTTTATATATATACAAATATTTTATTTTATTATAATTATATGAGCAACTCGGGTGTGAGTACTGTATCGACATATCGTTATGCCCCTTGCTTAGCCCCGCTCTTTGGTTTAGGATGAATCCGGACTGGAAGCGAAAATACCTAAAAAATGAATTCTTTCTTTGCCTCCGCTAGACTCTTTTGTAATAGCTTGATGAACTGAACCAACAAGAGATATTACATTCTACCTTCTACTTCGAGCCCGACCGAGAGTGAGATTATACCCAATAAATTGTCATAGGAGCCTCGTTGGTCTCTTAGGAGCTTGGCCTGCTTTCGTATTAACTCATTTGGTGATTTGGTTCCTAGCATCCCACATATATCCAGGAGTTCCTTTTACACGCTACGTTATCCTCAGCGATGATATAGTCATTGAAGATGAGCGGGTGGCTGAGCGTTACGAGCAAATTTTGCCACTGAATATTTTATTTTCGTGAGAAAAATCGTTAGTATATCGTCAATTGGTGCTTTGGAGTTTGCTAAGCGGTTCTTCGTACGCGGAGTGACTAAGGACTTTTTTCCTCTCTCCTGTCACATGTTAAGATTCTTAGTTATTTTTATATACTTTGTTCCTGTGATGAGGGCTATTATATCTAAGGATCTTCCGTTGTCGTATTGTTTACGGGAAATTGTACCGGTGTATATATACTCGACACTCGATGCCTCCTAGGAGACATTAAAATCGGCATTTTCTTGACTTTCACTCACCGGACGGTGTGAGTATAACTTGAGCAAAAGACAGTGCGCTTACACTCGCTGCCTCTCCAGAGTACATCCGTCCTTGATTGGAATAGTTTGACTCTATATCAAGAACTATGTAGGTACAACTAACAAATGCCGATATAGTACTTATTAATTTGAACTCCAATGCTAAAAGTTAGGAGTGCCAATGGATATTCAAAAACCGATTAAATCAACCGAACCGTATCGTCCGAACCAATTTTTAGGTTTCTTTTAATAAAATCGTAGATTTTTATATAAATTTACAATCGTACCGATAATTAGGATATGTTTTTTATTTTATGAAAATAAATCAAAAAAATAGCGAACCGTACCGAATAAATTTACATGTGAAAAATATATTTATATATAAAGTTTAAAAATAATAAAGCATTAAAATATTTCTCGGGCCTTGAAATTATGAAAATGGTTACAAGCCAACAAGTAATTAAAATCAAAATCCTAATTCACAAACCTATTATGCTACTCCTACTGAAACTAAATTATTTTCAGTAAATTAACTAGCAAGACACAAAGTATTCTAGCGATTATGAATAGCAAACTACAATGTATTGAATTTGTTTTTTTTCGTATGATTTAGATTTATCTTTTTGAATATTTAATCTTCTATAAACTTTATTCTTGAGTCACAACTTGATTAATATCTTTCTACTCATGTGATTTATCTTTTCTTTATTTTTGCTTAGTTTCTTTTACGTTGTTATAAAGTAGTTGATGGATCTATACTCTGCCCATCTTTTATGTATTCTTAATTCATCACCATTTAAATAGTAAAACTGTCTAGCGAGTTTTGCTAAGTCCTATAAAAATATGTATGTTATTGCATTCTACTTTTACTAGTGACTTTTACATGATATTTTAAAAATATCAAAAATTAACCGAACCGTACCAATACCGAAGAGAAACCGACATGAATGGGACAGTTTCGAAGTCTAATTTTGGTTATACATAATAGAATAACCGAAAATTGGTATGATATGAATTTTATAAAATAACCGGTTGAACGGAACCATTGACACCCTTACTAAAAGTATAGGGCATCTAAAGAATTAAATTCTTAGCGGTTTATATATGTTTACCCTTAAAATTGGATAACAATTAAACTTATAATGTGGTTCAAAGGATACGTGATTTCGCTTAATACCAATTGATAAATATGAAGAATAATAATAGAAATGAATTATAAAGTAAGGCAAACCGGTGTTAGAATGGAAATCGGCCCTCACGTTTAAATACCCTCGAACTGGTTGATGTAAGAATAATTAAAATATAACAAGCTAATGAATAATAGTATAAACGAGAAAGAAAATTATATTGCTTTGATATCTGTGAACAATGTGTCCTACAAATGATTAGAACCCCCCTTTAAATAGTAAAAGAATTCCACTTATGGTATAATTCTAATTACAGAAGAAAATTCCATGATTAACTAATTAACCGTTTTTGATTTGATCCGCTCCGAGATTTACGCCATGATCCTCGACCAGTCACGGATATCTCGCCTTTCTGTTATTGTGCTATCTTCGATCTTGCTCGATGACTGTCTCATTTGGCTTTGATCGCTACTAGCCTCGATCTCGACAGGTACCTCGATTCTGAACTCGGTACCTTATCCTCGTGATTTGGTTTGTTCAGTTACGAGGCCATTCTTCGATGCAACTTCCCGGTCTCGGTCAAATAGTAAAATCGAGTAGGCCCGATTTTAACCATATACAGATAGTCCCCTCATTTTTTGGAGTGAAATGACGAGAAACGAATTGAGCCTTTGATTACCTCGACCTGTCATGACGTCATCCTCGTGACGTAAGCAACGGGGGTGACCGAAATGTCACGTCAGTATAGTTCCCCATGTCATTAATGAGTGTCAGTTGGTGGTCGACCACTAGTGTCTTTGAACCGTCGCCGTGAATCCAATAAATAGACCCCTTCTTCATTGATTCAAACTTTACTTTCACTTCCTTCTAATCTCTAATCTTTTACATCTCTTAAGTTCTTCCCTTTTACAAATCTTTAGGCTTTGCTGTTAATCCTTTCTCAAACATCAAGTCCTATTATCTTACTCTTCTTCAAACTTACACAAAAATGGCAAAAACATCGAAAATGGTACCACAAAAAGAAGCTGCTTCATCTTCTCAATCGGTCGGCGGGAAAACGCCGGTGGAGCCCCGTCTTGAGGAATGCATTCCTGGGGGTGCGCGCTAAACTCCGATTTTAAGACCGATAAAGCCTCGTCGATTCCTGGTCGATGCGAGCCAATGTCGAGGTGTATGTACTCGATAACTGAGGGATACCTTAAGCAGGTAAAGAAAGACTGCAACTGGGAGGGCAAAGAAGTGGTGAACCCGACCCACGAAGAAGATGTCACCACCCATGTGGAGGGGTTTCTAAGTGTTTACACTTACACTTTCACGCTGGGCCCCCTCGACCCCATCATCGTTAATTTTTGCCGTCAATATCAAATAACCCTAGGCCAAATCCATCCTTCCTTTTGGCGAATTGTTATTCTGCTCTGATTCTTCGTGAGCAAAGTCGAGGGCTCCCTTTCACTCTCGATCATCTTATCAGATTGTATAGCCCCCGCCTCTATCGAGGCGGGTTAATAAAACTCCAATGTCGGGCTACCAAAGTGCTATTCTTGAGCATAGACGAGGACAAAGATTGAGGCTGGATGGGCCAGTTCGTTCGAGTGAGGACTTCTAACCTAATTCCAGCCGAGAAGATGCCATTTCCTAAAAAATGGAAATGAATCGTAAGTACCGTCTCACTGTTAGCTTCCATGTATTATTTGTTCCTTTGTATTTTCTCATTGATGTCTTTTTCCATGATGTAGCGGTCGCTTGGATGCCCCGTGCGATTCCCAACCTCGAGAGCTGGGTTCGAAACCTGGCCTCGGCCTCTACATACGCCGAGTGCTCATGGTGCGATTTAGCAAAGGGCCGATGGGAGGCCAAGACTCATGGTAAGCTCATTTTTTGTGTATTTGATGATTTTATTAAGATGCCCTTCTTCTACTTATTCAATTTTCTCATGTACAGGCCTGGGCAAGGATGCGGTCATGAGGCCCCCATTTGGTGAGGAGGAGACTTCGACCCCGATTTCGAAGCCGGCGAAGGATAAGAAGAGGAAAAGGACCTCAACCTCCGAGGATCCAAAGCCTAAGAAGAAATCGGCTCGTAAGCCGAAGAAAGACATTGTTGCCCTGCCTACGGATGTGATTCAATGGCTAAGGGAGGAAAAAGAAGAAGATGAAGACGATGGCTCTGAACTGGTGGCCCGAGTGAAGAAAACCATTGAGGCTCCAAAGGCCACTGAGTTGGTGGTGGTTGAGGAGATTCCGCCTCAAGCCGAGGGGGTCTTGGAAAAGGACTCGGGCAAGGTCCCCGAGTCATCGAAGATCGAAGATGCCTCCCGCCGAGATTGGCAAAAGGCGGGTATGTTTGAAGGGGCTAGCTCCGAGGCCCTTCTCAGCGAGGAGAACGCCCCAAGTGGCTCACTTGGGGCAATAGATATTGGAGACTCACAGATTCTCCCTGCATTTTCCGAGAAGGCAATTCGAGAGGCCCAAGTTATGAGGACTCCCGAAGTACACAGGGCCCATGGAGGGGAGGACCCTTTCCGTGGTTACTTTATCGGGGTCGAGGATGCTACCGACCTGAATGAAGCATCGAGTCTCTTCGATGAAGCTCAACAAGCCTTGAATCGGGTGAGTCTCAACTCCCTTTGTCGATATCATACTTTGTTTATTTCTTTTCTTCCTGTCTAACTTCCCTTCTTTTTTCCGTATAGGCTTTGGCGCTCTGTCAGGAGGCATTTTCAAAGTCCCGAGCAGAACTGAGCCGATGTGAGGCCGACCTCCGAGGGCTCACGGAGGATAGAAATGCCCTTAAACTCCTTAGTAGGAGAAAAGAAGAGGAGATCAAGGACCTCCGAGCTGAGTTGGCCAAGGCTCACCAAGATTAGACCGACCTGATCGAGCAGGTAATGAAAATCTTAAAAGCTCATGGGCTCGATTTGGGAATGGTGGCTAGCATTTCAATCTCACAGCTACAGCAAAAGGTCGAGAAGATCGAGCAATTCCGCGAGGAGGTCGACACGATGAAGGCGGAGACCTTGGGGTGGAAAGAAAGTATGGACCGCTTTGCTGCTGAAAAAAAGACTGCTCGAGCCCAATTGTCATCAGTCAAAAGTTAGCTTCGAGGCATGAAGGAGAAGAGCTCAGCTCAGGCAAAGAAAATAGAGGAGCTCGAGGCTCAGTTGGCTTCCGATCTTGCAAAGGCCAAATCTGAAGCCGAAAAGGCAAAGGCCAAGGCAGAGGCGATCGTGGCCGTCTACCGGGCCGATGCTGAAGCCGCTCAAGTCCAAGTGAGAGAGGCGGCCGAAACCACTCAAACTCGAGCACATTGGATTGCTGAACTCACGAAATGCCAATCTCGGAGGGAAACCCTCGAGGAGATCCACACTCGAGATTTCGATCTTATCGACGAGATAATAAAGGCTAGAGAGCATGAAGTTGATGATGAAGCACTAGCCTCTTCCGATGATGATGATGATGATGGCAGCAAGAGCGAGTCCGAGAATAGGGAGGACCTCGATGGAGAAGAAGCTGCCCCTAAGGAAAATTAGGAATCTTAGACTTTTTTCTTTTTTGATTTTTTGTGCGGGACCCTGATCGGTCCTTGTAAATATCTTAATATATATAAAAGATCTTTTTTCTTTTTGACTCGTCTTTATTCTATTTCTTGCCTCGTGAAAATTCTATTTCATTCATGCCTTCATGCCTTATGGAGATTTTGCTCACAAGTTTGGGAGTTTAGGCAACTAGACCGATGTCGGACCAGTGTAGTCTTTAAAATCGAGTGAGTACTTGTTCGAACTCGAAGTAGAGTGACCCTTAGATTTTAGTTGAGTAAGGACGATTTCTTGAACTCAAAAAATAAAATGACCCTTAGGCTCTTGAATTAGGCCGATATGGCCTCAAAAGAATGGCTTTTCCCCTTTTTCGGCTTGAAAAAATTAATCATAAAAATTTTATCATGCCTTAGCACGAGATAAATTTGTACCCATTAGGTTTTTCGAGGATTGGTGTTATAGAAATCCTTTGCTTTGTTATGCTTTAGCATAAATATTTTCGAGAGTTTGAACAATTCGATACCCCTTAGGGATTTTCGAGGGTCGATATTATCGAGACCCTTAGTAATTCAGCTGAGGGTTGCCTTTTTTAACCGATTTATGAGAATATTTAAAGGCCTTTTTTATAACAGAATTCGGACGTCTCCGAACTGTGTTAATTTGGCCGTAGCCTTTAGTTTGGGATTTGCCCCTTAGGCTTGTTTCCCTGCTATACTTCAAACTCGTTCGAAGTGTTAGTCCCCGAGTGGGGTGGCCGTGGCCTATAAAATCGAGGATTGCCTTTTTAAGGTCTTACGATTTCGAGGTTTAGTAATTCAATCATGTCGATTTTTTGGACGGCAATCCCCGAGTATAGGGTAAATTGTTTGAACTTCAGTTGTGATCGGCCCTTAAGCCAGTTTCTACAGTAGATCATAAGTATGAAATTGTAAAGTCTAAATTTCTCTAGGGCATGGGGCATCTGGTAAGGAAAAATAGTTCTTTCAATAGATTATACATGCGTACATGTTTCTCCATTAGAGCTCGAGTAATCTACATGGACGCGGTTCATTTGACCGTTCGGTCATTTACAAAATTTACCTATCGAGACCCTGTCGACACGAAGTATTTTCCTTGTAATTATCCGAGGGTGATGCTCCCCAGTATTCAAGGTTGATTGTAAATGAGCCTCGGATACTGTTGAATTGCTCTAAGTTAGCATGAACAATGGTTGCCTCGTTAAAAACCTCGCCGAAAAAACCCATTTGGGACAAAAATCGGTCCAAGGGAAAAAGAGTGCAACGCGTGCTTTTAAACCTAAGGACTTTGTGTTTGAAGAATCCTTTGATGTCTTCGATTAAACACTTGCAAATGGTTAGTATAAAATATAAACGAAAAATGGAGAAGGTCGTACCTTAACAGTAATATCGTTTGAGGAGTGATATGTTCCAATTGTTTGGTAATTGTTCGCCGTTCATCGTGCCAAGTTTGTAGGATCCCTTTCCGATGATATCGAGGACCTGATACGGTCCCTCCCAGTTCGGGACAAGTTTTCCTTCGTTTGGGTCTCTAGTATTGAGGGTGACCTTCCTCAGAACCAAGTCCCTGATTTTAAAGTGTCGCAAATTGGCTCTTCGATTGTATTACCTTTCGATCTGCTGTTTCTGTGCGGCCATTCGAACGAGGGCGGCTTCCCATTTTCCATCTAGTAATTCGAGGCTTGTATTCATAGCCTCGTTATTTGACTCTTCCGTTGCTTATCGAAACCTGACGCTAGGTTCCCCGACTTCAATCGGGATCAGAGCTTCGGCACCATATACTAAAGAGAACGGCGTTACCCTCGTACTGGATTTTGATGTTGTTCGATACGCCCAAAGGATTTCGGGTAATATTTCTCTCCATTTTTCTTTAGCATCGTTCAATCTTTTCTTTAGATTTTCAATGATGGTCTTGTTTGTTGATTCGGCCTGTCCGTTCCCACTAGGATGATACAACGTCGACATGATCCTTTTTATTTTGTGATCTTTGAGAAACTTTGTCACTTTGGTGCCGACGAATTGCTTTCCATTGTCGCATACGATCTCGGCAGGCATCCCGAATCGGCATATAATGTGGTCCTAGATGAAGTCTATGACTTCTTTCTCTCTAATTTTCTCGAAAGCCTGTGCTTCAACCCACTTAGAGAAATAGTCAGTCATAAACAAAATAACTTTTGCTTTACCTGGGGACGATGGTAGAGGGCCGACGATATCCATTCCCCATTTCAGTAATGGTCACGGGGATAAGAATGAGTGGAGTTGCTCTCCGGGTTGGTGAATCATCGGCGCATACCTTTGACATTTGTCGCACTTTCGAACAAACTCTTTTGTATCCTTTTCCATATCGGCCCAATAATATCCTGCTCTGATGACTTTCTGAACCAATGATTCGGCACCAGAATAATTTTCCCAGGTTCCCTCATGGATTTCTCGTAGGACGTAGTCGGTATCTCCTGGTCCCACATATATTGCCAATGGTCCATCGAACATCCTTCTATATAGTGTTCCATCTTCGGCCAATGTGAATCGTGCGGCCTTCGTACGTAGAGTCCTCGATTCCTTACGATCCGATGGAAGCTTCCCGTTCTTTAGGTACTCGATATATTTGTTCCTCCAATCCCAGGTCAGACTTGTGGAGTTGATTTCGGCATGGCCTTCTTCGATTACTGACCTTGAAAGTTGTACGACAGTCCCCGAGCTAATCTCGTCGTCTTCGACTGATGATCCCAAATTTGCAAAGGCATCAGCCTCGCTGTTTTGTTCTCGAGGCACATGCTATAGGGTCCATTTTTTTAACCGATGTAGAGTCACTTGTAGTTTGTCCAAGTACCTCTGCATTCGATCTTCTCGAACCTCGAAGGTTTTGTTGACTTGGTTTACCACAAGCAGGGAGTCACATTTGGCCTTGATGACCTCTGCTCCCAAACCTTTAGCTAGCTCGAGACCTGCAATCATGGCCTCATACTCGGCCTCATTGTTAGTTAACTTAGTAGTTTGATAGCTTGTCTAATTGTATTACCCGTGTGTGGCTTCAAAACGATGCCTAGCACGAACCCTTTCACGTTCGAAGCGCCGTCTGTGAAGAGGGTCCACACCCCCGATGATGTACCCGACTTTAGTAATAGTTCCTTTTCGACCTCGGGTATGAGGGCTGGCGTAAAGTCGGCCATGAAGTCTGCTAAGATTTTAGACTTGATGGCCGTTCAGGGTCGATACTCGATATCGTACCCACTGATCTCGACGACCAATTTGGCCAATCGGCCCGAAAGTTCGGGCTTATGCAAAATATTGCGAAGGGGATAAGTAGTCACTACACAGATAGAGTGACACTGAAAATATGGTTTTAATTTCCTTGAGGCTCTTATTAGGGCAAGCGCTAATTTTTCTAAGTGTGGGTACCGGGTCTCGGCCTCACCTAAAGTTTGACTAACATAGTAAACAGGAAATTGTGTACCTTGCTCTTCTCGAACTAGGACTCCACTTACTGCGATTTTCGAGACTGCTAAGTACAAGTAGAGTTGCTCGCCTGCGTTCAGAGTATGAAGCAGTGGCGGGCTCGAGAGGTACCGTTTTAATTCTTCCAATGCTTGTTGGCATTCCGGGGTCCATGAAAAATTATTCTTCTTTTTTAGCAGTGAGAAAAACCTGTGACTTCTATCTGAAGACCTCGAGATGAATCGTCCTAGGGCGGCTATGCGCCCTGTTAATATTTGTACGGCCTTAACATTGTCCATGCCTGTGATGTCTTCGATTGCCTTGATCTTATTGGGGTTGATTTCGATCCCTCGATTTGATACCATAAAGCCGAGGGACTTGCCCGAGCCGACCCCGATTGCACATTTCTCCGGGTTGAGTTTCATGTTGTATTTCCTTAGTATATTGAAGGTCTCCTGCAAATGTGTCAAATGGTCCTCTGCTCGCAGGGACTTAACTAGCATATCGTCAATATAAACCTCCATTGATTTACCTATTTGTTCTTCGAACATTCGATTTACTAAGCGTTGATAAGTGACACTAACATTTTTTAGTCCAAACAGCATTACATTATAACAATAGGTGCCGTACTTAGTGATGAGCGAAGTCTTTTCTTGATCCTCCGGGTTCATTTGTATTTGATTGTACCCGGAGTAGGCATCGAGAAAACTAAGGATCTCGTGGCCGATCGTGGCATCGATCATGATTACTTCGTCGACCGCGAACATCTCTTTCTCAGCATGCTGTTCCCCATACACTATTTTTACTCCATCCGGTGTTGGGAACTTCAGCATTTGGTGAAGGGTTATAGGGACCACCCTCATGTTGTGAATCCAGGGTCTTCCGAGCAGTGCGTTGTATCTCATATCGCCCTCCATCACATGGAACTTTGTTTCTTTAATAGTTCCGGCTACATTTACTGGTAGGATGATTTAACCTTTAGTTGTTTCACTCGCCATGTTAAAGCCATTGAGAATTCGATCTGCGGGTACGATCTGATCTTTTAGGCCGAGTTGTTCCATGACCCTCGATTGAATAATATTGGCCGAGCTTCCTGGATCAATTAAAACATGTTTAACCTGAATTTTATTCATAAGGATAGAGATTACCAAAGCATCATTGTGGGGTTGTGAGACCCCTTCTGTTTCCTCATCATTGAATGATAAAGAGCCTTCTGGTACATAGTCTCGAGTTCGTTTTTTCCTGGTGATTGATACTTTAGTACGTTTGAACACGGGCCTTTGTGGAATATCGACCCCACCAACGATCATGTGAATCACGTGCTGTGGTTCTTCCTGTTCGTTTTTCCTATTTGCATCCTTGTCTCTGAAATAGTTTTTAGCTTGGTCGCTCAAGAATTCTCGAAGGTGACCCTCGTTGAATAGACGTGCCACCTCCTCCCTTAGTTATCTGCAGTCTTCGGTTCTGTGACCATATGTACCATGGTATTTGCATATTTGATTGGGGTTTCTTTAGGATGGATCAGTTTGTAGGGGTCTAGGCCATCTAGTATCTTTGATTCTCCTAATGGCTGACACAATACCTGATGCATTGATGTTGAAGTTGTAGTCTGATAATCGTGGTGCTTCTGTGGGATCAACATGTTTATCGAAGCCACTTTTTCTCATGAGCCCTCGAGAGCTCTGTCCTCGATCGTTCCTTCGATCATTTCGAACGGGATTGCGTCCTAGGCCGCTATTTTTACGATCTGCATTGTATGGTTGATATCGATCTCTGTTCGAGCAGGGTTTTCTGTTGATATCTCTTTAAGTTCTGCCGACGGGCCTGTTTGGATAAACGGAACCGAAAGGGGTCCCCAATTGATCATCCTCGACCCTGATTTTTGACTAGTATCGATTATGTACATCGACCCAGGTTACCGCTGGATATTTAATTAAATTCTGCTTTAGCTGTCGTGATGCCACCGAACTTCGTTCGTTCAAACCTTGAGTAAAAGATTGAACAGCCCAATCGTCTGTGACCGGTGGTAGTTCCATGCGTTCCATCTGGAACCGAGATACGAATTCCGTCAACATTTCGTTGTCTTTTTGTTTCACCTTGAAGAGGTCAGACTTCCTAGTCGCAACCTTTATTGCTCCGGCATGTGCCTTTATGAAGGAGTCTGCAAGCATGGCGAAGGAATCGATGAAATTTGGCAGCAAATTATGAAACCATATCATTGCTCCTTTCGACAAGGTTTCTCCAAATTTCTTCAGTAGAACAGATTCAATCTCATCGTCTTCCAAGTCATTCCCTTTTATTGCACAGGTATAAGAAGTGACATGCTCATTAGGGTCGGTGGTCCCATTGTACTTAGGAATTTCTGGTATTCGGAATTTCTTCGAAATGGGTTTCGGAGCCGCACTTGGAAGGAAAGGCTTCTGTACGAAGTTTTTTGAATCCACACCCTTTAGAATCGGCGGTGACCCTAGTATTTGGTCAACCCGGGAGTTGTATGTCTCTACTCTCTTGTCACTTGCCTCGATTTTCTTTTTTCCCGATTCAATCCGTTTAGTGAGCTGCTCGAGCATTTTCATAATGGCGGGGTCAGTCCTCGATTCGTTGGCGTTCGACCTTCCGGCACAGGCTCGGTCCTGTGGACGACTTCTGGTTTGACCCTACTCAGTGTTCGGTGCTGATTTTATAGTTGTGCTATAACGGCTTATTGAGCCTCTAACATTTCGAATATCAATTGGAGGCTAACTCCACCATCTTCTCTGCTCTACGTACATCGACCACCTGATCGAACTTCCCTGGGTAGGCTACCTTCGGGATCAACGCCCAAATTTGTATTTAGGGCGACATGTGAACTGACATCTATGGGATTTGCAATTGGTGCTTCTTCGAGGTCAGCCTGAGGCGCCTCGATCCCTGGGGCGGCTATACTGTCATTTTACCCATGAAAACCGAGGCCGTTGTCATTATGTGTAGGCGCTGCTTGTGAGTTTGACATGTTTATCCTGAAAACAAAGATTCTTACGAGAACAAGTGTAAAGCAGTGTGTGTTATCGGAATCAGTATTAAGCAATCACTATTATCCTTAGACCCACGGTGGGCGCCAAACTATTTACCCTTAAAATTGGATAACAGTTAAACTTATAATGTAGTTCAAAGGATACGTGATTTCGCTTAATACCAATTGATAAATATGAAGAATAATAACAGAAATAAATTATAAAGTAAGGCAAACCGGTGTTAGAATGGAAATCGGCCCTCATGTTTGGATACCCTCGAACTGGTTGATGTAAGAACAATTAAAATATAATAAACTAATGAACAATTGTATAAACGAGAAAGAGAATTATATTGCTTTGATATCTGTGAACAATGTGTCCTACAAATGATTAGAACCCCCTTTAAATAGTAAAAAAATTCCACTTATGGTATAATTCTAATTACAGAAGAAAATCCCATGATTAGCTAATTAACCGTTTCTGATTTGATCCGCTCCGAGATTTACGCTATGATTCTCGACCAGTCACGGATATCTCGCCTTTCTGTTATTGTGCTATCTTCGATCTTGCTCGATGTCTATCTCATTTGGCTTCGATCGCTACTAGCCTCGATCTCGACAGGTACCTCGATTCTGAACTCGGTACCTTATTCTCGTGATTTAATCTGTTCTGTTACGAGGCCATTCTTCGATGTAACCTCCCGGTCTCGGTCAAATAGTAAAATCGAGTAGGCCCAAATGAACCGTCAATCCTCATATATCTCGTCTAGCTGTTTCAGAAATTGACTTTTGCATATATTCTCTTCTTTTTTCCCCTCTTTCTTTTCAACTTTTCATAGGGAACCAAAAGGGTTAATATTAGCACTTTTGATGTAACCTAGTGATAAATGAAATAGCCGTAAATTTTGGATATCATGTTTAATATAAAAACAATATTAGGTGATTTAGTTTCCGTGAAAATAACAAGTATCCCGTGAAATAATCCAAATACATACAAGTCGACTCGAACACCTATGAAAAAAAAGTATGTTAATATATTATTGTATACTTCATATATTAACTATTGAGACCGCGATAGAAATCCATAAACTTCAAATTCTGAATCCGCTTTTGACCAATATAGCTCTCGTTGATTTATATGTAAATATGCATTTCAAGACATCAATACACTATTTTCAGCCAAAGTCAGACCAGTATAAGTATTATACTTATTCCTTTAGTTTTACTTTCAACCATGTGGTTGGAGCTTTCTTTTCATCATGTGCAATAACATTGTAGGAATAAATATGAACATAATCCTACCTTAATGTGATTCTCATACTCTTCTATCTAAACATTGTAAAGATAAAGAAAACAAAATAAAGAAAAAAGGTATTGAAATAATTTGATATCCTACCAGTTTATGTGAAGGTGAAAGACTTAATGCTCTTCATAAAAATATTCTTCGACACTAGTAGATTTTATTTGGATACGCATAAGAGAAAGCTCCCTTTTAATTGAGAGAAAACCGCACAGCATAACCGCTTTAAAACATAACAGCCAGTAAAATATAATATATATTTTGTATAATAATATATAATATACATATTTAATACATAACCAAATATATTATTTTTGTATATTTAGCTAACGGATGTAATTGTATTTTGTCATATTGCCCTTTGTTTTTTCTTTCTTTGTAAAATGCTTTTTTCTCGTTTTTCATTTCCTTCTAAAATAATTTTAAAACGCAATCCCATATCTAGCAGTTATAAAAAATATTAGCATCTTTTGAGTTCTTTAAGTGTTCTGTTGCTTTCTTTTTCGTTTTATATTTGGAATTTGGCACATTGATTCTACGATTAACAAATCACAAACCATACATATGCAAGAAAAAAGGGTGTTAAATTAATCAGATATTCCTATTCGCAACAAGCATGCTTCTTCCACTCTTTTGTTGACAAAATATATTTGAAAAAATTCTCTCTTTTTTTTTGTTGGGTCAAAGCAAGCAATGGATATATAATATTTATGCAATAATTTAGTGCAAAGTGAACCTTTAATTCACACCATACTCTGGGAGACCACCAACATATAAATTTGATAAAATCTGATCATATTTGAATAGAATTTGACTTGTCAACAGAATATTAGGGATCAGATTGTTTACAAGTGATTTATCTAGAAAATTTAATATGGGGAAAAATTCAAAATTCTGGTTAGACATAAGCGTGCAGAGGCACAAGTCGAACTATGGGGTCGGCCGAACCCAGTAGGTTTTGTTTAAATAATGTATTTGGTGTTTGGCCAAAATGCTATATTTTTAGTACATTACTCGCCTTACATGTTATTAATTTAGAGGTTAATTGTGCAACGTTTGAGCTAAATTATGTTGTTTTATATGTAGGAGCATCGAAATACAAATACGAGTGAAAGTTGCACAAAAAGAGGACAAAAATATGAGAAAAGAGCACAAAAGCACGAAGTACCCAAACCGTGCAACAGACTAGGCTTCGCGATGTCTATAGCTAGCTTGACCGCGCTACATACCAGGATTCGCGAGGTCTATAGCCAGCTTGACCATGCTACAGACCAGGCTTCGCGAGGTTTATAGCTAGGTTGACCGCGCTATAAGCCTGGCTTCTCGAGGTCTATAGCCCGGTAATTAAAAGTCGCGGGTTAAAAGTCTCCGACCCGAATTTGGACTCAAGGACTTCAACCCTAACCTATAAATACTCCCTAAACATGTCTAAGAGGGAAGGATGTTTTTTAGAGCAGATATTGTCTAAGAAAAGGGGGGACGTTTTTAGAGCAAATTCGACCTAAAGTGGACATTATTGGGGAGGCAAGAAGGCTACGAGAATACTTGAAAACAACGAATCACAAGAGTTTTCTCTTCTGTTCTTCCTTAATCTGTATATTAATGCTTTCAATTATTATCATGATTGTTAGTATGGTTATGAGTACTAAACTTTTCCATCTAGGATTTGATGGAACTTTTTGTAGGATGATTTTTCTGTTGCGTTTAATATAATTTTGCCGTTGGATTTTCTCTTCTTGTTCAACTATGTAATTATTTTAGTTGATTGAAGGGCCCTCAATTGACTGTGCCTATTTAGTGTATATTGCTTGAAAAATGGTACATATTTAGATAGTTGTTGAACAACATCACTCCTAGTGTATGTGAGGAATCAATACGGAAGGTTTAAAGGTGGGATTATGAATAACGAAACCTTGATGCGATCTTAGTGAACGGTGAATTAGTGCCAGCTAGCGTAGTTCGGAATAATATGTCTAGTAAATTATGGTAGTTGCTTGGAAGAGAATTATGACACCTGAAATACTCACGATCGATAGAGAATACTTAGGCGAAATTATAAAAGACGTAGCGGGAAAGATTCCGACAATTGGGAAAATCATAACTCTAGACCTCTTTAATCTTGTCTCTAACCCTTAGTATCCCTAGTTGTTAATCTACTAATTTAATTTGTTAGTTAATTAGATACAATAATATTAATATTTATAACTTAGGAATTGTTCGAGCTTGTGTTCTTAGTGATAGTAAATAGTTGTAGCTAAACCTTAGTTCTCTGTGGGATTCGACTCCGGATTTTTAGACCGGATTATATTTGCAGCGACCGCTTATCCCTTTTAGGACTTGATGTTTTATACTTCAATGCCACACAAAAGGAGTGAGGGGAGGGGAGGGGGGGATGATTTGTGTGGTGTCTAAATTTTGCGTGCACTGATTATAGAAGGACCTGGTTCTTCTATGTGTTCCTTATACTACTGTTGCGAAAATAGTAAATGCGGAAAGTAAAGAACACAAATATTTTTACGTGAAAAATACCCGACTCAAAAGGTAAAAAAACCATGACCTACTACTCAATAGGATTTTTCCAACACTTCACTAAATCACTGAGCCAAAACAGCATTTACAAATCTCTTTGTAAACCTAAGGATTAACTCTAATCCCGTTGTGGCAACCAGCCTCTAACTATTACGACAACTTCAAGTTAACTCTAACTTGAATACTCAGAGTACCTAATATAATTATTTCTAGATAAAGCTGAAAGGTACAACTTGAAAATACCTACTACAATTGAACTAGAATAAAAGATACACGCTTGGAACTGATTCTTCTATCTGGTTCATGTAGCTTAAGGTTCGCACACTTGATTCCCACAAGAATTGTTTGCAAAATGGCTTGCTATTTTGCTCTCAACTCACGTTTAACTTCAGCGTTTGTGCATTCCTGTAAAATGAGAACATCCTGCAATATATAGAGTTAGTAGAATGGAAAATAACTAGATTTCTAATGCTACTCTTCCTTGGTGGAAGAGTTCTAGTTATCTTCAACTTCTAACTCCTCCCTTATCTTGGATAAAGTTCTCTTTGAGTAAGGAGTCCTTCTCCTTATCATTTATGCAACCTTTTCGATCAGGAGATATCAGATATAATAACTTAAGCTTATCTCCTTTATGTACATCCCTTATGCTCGAATATGCCCGTGTCTGTTTACACTGTGTATAGACCCGATTCATGCACAAGTTCCTCTGTCAATCATCAAAACAAAACTTTACTTGGGCCAATAAATTCGCCCTTTTTGATGATGACAAACTCTGTGCTTTTCATGAGCATAGGCCCTGTATCAACTCAGCTCAACACCAATACAAGGTTAGAACACTTTTCATTTTAAAGTCACTAATCATCAAGGACCAGGTTCATTAGGTTATAAATATCACAGTCCAATATAAAAAGCATAACCTATCTTCCCCCTTTTGGCATCATCGAAAAGTTGCATAATTATGTTAGATAACCAGATTTTAATAGAAATTACTCATGGCCATTGAGGCTACTTCAAATGCAATCATGGAGTCAAGCATCATTTATCAATCTAATGATATTAGCCATCTTAAAAGCATCAACAAACAGTTAGAGCACAAAAATAGTTAATTATCATTAATACTTAGTCATCCACAAGCATAAAAAGAAATAAAAAATACTGGATCATGAGCAAAATAAAAAAAATCCCATCCGGATCACTGGTTGGTCTAACTAGGCTAGGAAGGTCTTAAGGCTGGGAAGGACCAGGTTCTTATTTCTTGGCTTGAAGCAGTTTCAGCATATCCTGAAGAATGCCATCATTCTTCTCCTTTTCTTTTGCAAGCTCAGCTCCGAGAGCATCTCTCTCAGCTTCTACTTCTGCCAACCTCTTCTTCAGCCGTTCAATTTCAACATCATTAGCCCCACTCTCTTGCACCAAGGCTCGCACTTTGCTGTTCACAGGTACCTTTTTGGATGAACCAGTTACTTTGGGAGTGGTGTGGACTTCATAGTCACAAGCAGTCAAAGAGTTTGTCCCAAAGTGATCCTTGCTTGTACCAACCTCCCATTTCCTGATGGGTACCTTAAAGTGTGCGAGTACAGCCGTAAGAATGAACCCGTAGGGTATGGCATGAGTTTTGGTGCCAGTCAGAACCCTATCGACAAGCTGGATGATGAATCCAGGCCAATTTATATGCCTCCCACTGTCCAGACATTCCATAAGGACCAGGTCCATGAATGTGGCAATGTTCCTCCTTTCCTGCCTAGGCAGCACAACTTTGTTAACAAACTCGCACAACACTTTATGGGGTGGCTTCATCTCACTTTTGTACACAACCTTGGGCTCAAGATCTTCATCATTGTCACCAAACTTTCTTGTAATGGCAAGGGCAGTAGGGAGATTCTCTAGGCTTGGCCATTTGAGTTTCTTGTAGTCATTGTACCCTGCAGCGGGTACACCTAAAATCTCTCCCTGTTCTTTGTCATCAAAACTCACTGTCACCCTCTTTACCTCACTAGTGACCCTACCATCTTTAATCTCACAATTTGTTATAAACTCCACAATCTCAGTTTTGGGAAGCTTTCCATCCATCTGAAGGACCATGTCCTTCTAACCCTGCACTTGTAACTTCTCCAGCAACATCAACATACCTTCCTCCTCCAAGTCCCTGAGGAGTCTACCTTTCAAGATGGTTCTCTTCCCAAATTTAACCATCTTGTCCTTCTCAGCATCAGATTCCTCTACTTCTCCATTCCATTCTTCTTCTTCCACTATTTTTACTTTTCTAGACTTCAAGGCAGACCTGGTTCTTTTGACCAAGGAGGATGGCCCTACAAACTTTGTCTTTGAAACAGACTTCGTTGTAGAAGTCTTGATCTTCTTTGCCTTTGGAGTCACGACCTCCATTTCTTTTTCCTCCTCTCATTCTGACGAACCAGATCCATCTCATCAATTTCAACTGCCTCAACCACCTTCTTCTTTCCCTTAGCAGTAGCTTTTCTCTTACTTTCTTTTAAGGCCTTTTTCCAGTTCAGCCTCGCTCTGGCTTTTCTGACTCCTTGTAGCTCTTCCTCTTGTAGGAGGAGTCTCTACTGGGATAGACAAGGTAGCCTTTCTTTTCTCGTTTGCTATAGCAGTACCAGGGACTTTAACTCTTGAACTTCTTTTCTTTGTTGGATTGTAAATGTCAGACACCCTTTTCAGTAAGTCTTCAAGGGGTTCTTGCTCATATGGAACATGTTCTTGAATCTTCTTCCTCAATCTAATCAAACCCTCAACAACTTCTCCAGATCCACTTCCCCCTTTTTCTTTCACACTTTTTTCTTTTCCAATCGATTCCTCACTCCCTCCTTCCATAACCCTAATAACGTCAGTCAAACCAACAAGAGTGGGTGAAGATTCAGCCACTCCTTATCCCATTCCCCTCACATCACCTTGAGCGCTCTCACTCTTCTTTTCTTTTCCCTTTTTATTTTTATCACCAATTTCTCAGACTCAGTGGTCTCTACCTCAGTTGTTTTTCCCACCAGAACAAATCTAGTTTCCAAATTTGCAGTAACCTCAGAGGTTACTTCAGATGTAACTTTAGAACTAGATTTTACCTGCTCGATTTCAGATGAAACAGTTTCTTCCCCCTCAGTTGCATATTTTAAAGAGTCTTTAGATTCTTGGGATTCAACTCCCTGACTTGCCCTCAACTGCTTATTGATTTTCTTGAGTTGTTCTTTTTTACCACCAACCTTGTGAGCCAATATCTTGAACCTTTCTTTCTTAAAGGTGGGTGTGGGTGAAGGTGTAATAGATGGTGTGGGTGTTGTTTTCTTGGGTGGTGATGAAGGAATTTCAAAAGGATTAGCCATTTGCGTGTCTGGGTATGAGAGAAGATGAATATGTGTGTGTTTAGAAGAGGAGAGAGGATTGAAAGAATTTTGACGGCTTAGAGATTTGAAGTAAAGAAACAATTAAGGCCTAATCAATTTAAAGAGGTGGAGTTTAATTGGGTAACAACTACCTTTACAGAAGTTCAGAGGTCTAATCAACTTAGGAGTCAGTTTGAGGAGATGTTTGTGACTTTCCCTAGAATCTAGGCACTTATTGCGTTTTGGGACTCTTTTGAATGAAACTGGTTCATTTTATCACGGATAAGCTCAAAGAGGTTAGGATTAAATAGGACTCTCCTCTTGATCATAATCCAAATATTATTATTACAAAATATGCAAAGTGGAGAATACGTACCAAGTAATCTTGATGAACCAGGTTCTTCACTGAGAAATCTCTTGTGTAAGTTTGAATTTTTCAAAAAAATAGAGATAATATCATTAGAGATTAATGAGTTATTTTAGCACATGGCACAAGAGTATACTGATGAAAGTATAAGACTGAGCAAAATCTAATCTTATTATGTACAAAAATTCACAATTTCTCTAACTAATTTTTTGAGTTAGAACTGATTCCTTTTAGGTGATCTTAATCATCTCTAATTCTAACCTGTTCCTTTCAAAGTGATCTCTACTTAGAGCTTTTGTAAAAATGTCAGCTATTTGCTTGTCAGTAGCACAAAATTCTACAGTGATCAAACCCTTCTCATGGTTGTCCTTTAAAAAATGATGCCTAACATCTATGTACTTAGTTCTCTTGTGATGAACCAGGTTCTTGGTCATACTAATTGCACTAGTGTTATCACAAAAGATGGGGATACAATCTACATCAATTTCAAAGTCCATTAATTGTTGTTTGATCCACAACAATTGAGCACAACAAAAGGCAGCAACAACATACTCAGCTTCAGCAGTAGATACGACCACAAAAGTTTTCTTTTTGGTGGCCCAAGACACAAGACATGAGCCAAAAAAGTGTGTCATACCTGAGGTGCTCTTTCTATCCACGAGAAAACCTGCATGATCAACATCTGCATATCCCGCTAAGTTAAAATTACTACATTTTGGATACCATAGACACATGTCAGTGGTACTTTTTAGGTATCTCAAGATCCTCTTAACAACAGTCAAGTGAAACTCGTTTGGACTTTCCTGAAATCTAGCACAAAGGCCTACACTGAAAATAATGCCTGGTCTGCTAGCAGTGAGATACAACAAAGAGCCAATCATTCCCCTATACAACTTCTGATCAACAGATGAACCAGGTTCATCTACATCCAATTTTGTGGCTGTTGCTATAGGAGTGCCAATTTCTTTGGAATCTTCCATTTTAAACCTTTTAAGCAACTCTTTCACATACTTCTGCTAATGGATCATAGTTCCATTTGAATTTTGTTTAATTTGTAAGCCTAAAAAGAAATTAAGCTCACCCATCATACTCATTTCAAATTCACTCCCCATTAGTTTAGAAAATTCTTTACTTAACTTATCAGTAGTTACTCCAAAGATTATATCATCAACATATATATGAACTACCAAGAGGTCTTTACCTTTTTCTTTCAAGAATAGAGTATTATCAATTTTACCTCTTTTGTAGTCATGCTTAAGCAAGAATTTTGATAATCTTTCATACCATGCTCTTGGATCCTGCTTGAGCCCATAGAGTGCCTTATCAAGCTTGTACACATGATCAGGACATTCCTTGCTTTCAAATCCCGGAGGTAGCTTGACAAACACTTCTTCCTTTAGATAGACATTGAGGAAGGCACTCTTGACATCCATATGATGTGGAGTAAATTCCATATAAGCAACAAAGGCTATAAGGAGTCTAGTTTCCTTCGATCTTGAACTTGGAAAAAAAGTCTCATCAAAGTCTATGCCCTCCTCTTGACTATATCCTTGAACCACCAATCTTGCCTTGTTCCTTGTAACTGTTCCATCTTCATCAAGTTTGTTTCTGAAGACCCATTTTGTGCATATTACTGATCTGTCCTTGGGTCTTGGTACCAGATGCCAAACTTGACTTATATCAAATTGGTTGAGTTTATCTCGCATTGCATTCACCCAGTCTGCATCCTACAAAGCTTCAGCAACAATTTTAAGTTCAATAAGAGATAAAAAAGTATCAAAAGCACAAAGATTCTTCAACGAAGATCTGGTTTTGATTCCAGAGGTTAGATCAGTAATTATGTTCTCAATGGTATGAGAACTTTGATACTTGTAAGGTTTCACAACCAACTGGTTTTCCCTAGATGTTCCTTCAATGTTTTGTTGCGGAGGAACATGTTCATGGATAGGTTCCCTCGAGATTTGAGGATCACTTCCTCTTTGTTCAGTTCCCCCGTCAAGTTGCCCTAGGTGGAAGGACATGTTCCATCACTTGTTCTTTCCTCTGGTGCAGCTTTAGTCTGGGCTGTGGTTTCATTTAGGTTTCTTACTAGCCCAATTTCTTCATCATCATATTCCTGCCTCTCAGAAAAAATGTTAGTTTTATCAAAAATCACATGTACACTTTCTTCTACACACATAGTTCTTTTGTTATAAATCTTATAAGCTTTACTATGTGAAGAATATCCCAAGAATACTTCTTCATCACTTCTGAGATCAAACTTACCTAGGGAGTCTTTACCATTATTGTGCACAAAGCACTTGCATCCAAAGCCCCTAAGATGGGATATGTTTGGTTTTCTCCCTTTAAGTAACTCATAGGGAGTCTTCTCAACAATAGGTCTATTCATGCACCTATTTATGATGTAACATATGGTGTTCACAGCTTCTGCCCAGAAACTATGGGGTAGTTTACTAGAAAGAAGCATAGTCCTAGCCATTTCTTCCAATGTCCTATTCTTTCTTTCAACTACTCCATTTTGTTGTGGAGTCCTAGGAGCAGAAAAATTATGATTTATGCCATGCTCATCACAAAATTCAGCAAATTTAGCATTCTCAAATTCAGTACCATGATCAACCCTAATTGATGCAAGTTGATTACCTAGTTGTTTATGAGTTTTTCTAACAAAAAAAATGAACATGTCAAATGCTTCATCTTTAGATGTTAAAAACAAAGTCCAAGTAAACCTAGAGTAATCATCAACAAGCACCATCACATATCTCTTACCACCTCTACTCAATGTTCTCATTGGTCCACAAAGATCCATATGGACCAGTTCCATCGTTCTGGTGGTGCTTACCACTTTCTTGCTTTTGAAAGAGGATCTTACCTGCTCCCCCCCTGCACAAGCCTCACAAACTTTATTTTTCTTGAACTTAATGTTAGGCAACCCTATCACTAAGTCCTTGGAGACTAGTTTGTTGAGTTGACTTAGACTGACATGTCAAAATCTCTTGTGCCAAAGGAGAGGATCATTATCCAACACACTTAAGCAAGTGAGTTCATTATCTGAAAGTGGGGACAGATCTACAACATATATGTTGTTCACTCTTTTTCCTTACAAAACTATCTTGTCAGTGGTAAGATTAATCACAAAGCATTCTGTAGAGGTGAATGCTACCATGTTACCTCTATCACACAATTGTGATACATTTATTAGACTGTACTTCAGTCCATCTATCAAGTAGACATTCTCAATAGAGTGAGAATCAGTCTTACCTACCTTTCCAACCCCAATAATCTCACCTTTCTTCCTATTTCCAAAGGAGACATTACCTCCTTTAATATCCTTAAGTGAAAGGAACTGGTTCTTGTTTCCTGTCATGTGCTTTGAGCAACCACTATCCATGTACCATATTTGGCTGCTCCCCTTCACTTGGACCTGCAAAAGGAAATTAGGGATTAGTCATAGGAACCCAAACTAGTTTGGGTCCCTTTCTATAGGCAAAAGGATGAATCAAATTCTTTTTTGCCCCACTTGGTAGCCTATTCTCCCCTTGAACAAATTCTTTATTCTTTTGACTTGCCTTTTCTTTGGCAGTGCATTCACTTTTATAGTGACCTGTTTTACCACAGTGTGTGCAAATTTTGTTCTCAGGAAGTGTGAGGTACTTGCTTTTGGGACCCCACTTAGGTGCCAGGTTCTCAAAGCCAAGTCATCTTCTGTTGCTACTATGGTGTTCTTGTATCCATGAAAGTGCATCGGAGGACATGTTCCATTTACAAGTTCTGTATAGCTCATGCTTGACCTTGCTTAGATCCTTCTTTAGGATTCTTACCTGCTCATCCCTTTTATAAAGCTCATCTTTCATTTTTCCTACGTTTTGTCACGGCCCAAATCGGAGGGCCGCGACGGGCACCCGGTGCCTTACTCAACCGAGTACCAACATAACATATCTTTCTTTTCACACCATCATAGGTAAATAGGCCAGAAGGGCCATCATGAGATAATTGGAATAAAACATAAGGGATACTAGACATAGAACGACCCAACATGATATAGAAACTTACACGTGACATACGGGCCTATAAGGCCGACATGATCATTTGTAAACTCAAAACATAGGCCAATAAAGACATACAAGTATCCATATACATGACATCTGTCTACAAGCCTCTAAGAGGACATAAACATCATAAAGGTGGGACATGCCCCCGCCATACCAATCAATAGATGCCCAAATCATACTAACCAAATAGGCAACTCCAGAGCAAGTGGAGTATGATAAGTAGGGATTTTGACCGTTTATTTGCTCTCTTTTACTAGCGTTTTAGCTAAAAAATGCTTAAAGGTATTCCCAGGAACTAATAAAATGTGCTTTCATGCAGGAATATAAGGAGACAAGCCAAAGAAGTCAAAATCAACTCATAAAGGAGTCAAAAATGGACAAGGACCAAAACAAGCCAAAAAGGCCCACAATGCGGACAACACAATACTCTGTGCGGCCGCAGAACAATGAAACATCACTGTCACATGTCCTTCAGAGTATGCGAACTGCACAATTATTGTGCGGCCACAGAAGAGGAGATTCAGAGAGCTAGTTTTTGGGCAGGATGAAGATATGCGGACCGCACCATAATTGTGCGGCCGCAGGATGACAAGTGCGGCCGCAGTCATAATTGTGTGGTCCGCAGAAGAGAAGAATCAGAGAGCCATGTTCCAGTCCAAGTTCAAGTGTGCGGCCGTACTCAGAATTGTGCGGTCCGCACAATCAAATGAAGTGTGGTCGCATCCCACTTCTATGCGACCGCAGAAGGCCCAGTTGACTAGTCACGCTCAGAGTGCGGACCGCACAACCTCCGTAGGGGAATTTTTGTCAGATATTTCCAGCTTAGTATAAATAGAACTTTTTATCATTTTTAGGGTAAGTTTTGTTTTGGGAGAGCACCTGAGCCATTTTTCTTTACTGTTTTGAGTAATATTGTACTAGATTAGCTTCTAAACATTAGATTTTCTTTCCCTAATCAATTATTATGCATTCTATCTTAATTTCTTCTTGTATTTCTTTATTTTTCATGAGTAGCTAAATTTCTAGCTAGGGTTGTGGCCCAACTCTAGTGTGGGTACTTAATGGGTGTTTGATTTAGGACTTGTTTGTGAATGGGTTAGTGATATTTAGTCTAGTTCTTGATTGAATTCAAGAATTAATGGTTGCAAACATTGATTCATGCCTAATTGACTTAGTCTCTACTTGAAAAAGAGAGACTAAGTCTAGGAAAACTTGGCTAACAAGAAATTAGGGTGAACTCAAGAAATTGATAGCCCCAATTAAAGGGGTTGAATGTAGAGATAGTAAGACCCGACTTGAGCATTTGTCACTTGTTTTGTGCAATACCCATTTGGACTTGAGAAAGACAAATTGGGCAAAATCACTCAAACTATCGAGAGGTATAGAGTGGGTAATTGCGTGTGATTGCTATATTATAACCCCGACCAATCAAACTTGCCCTAGAGTTTACAACCCGTTAGGTAACCGCCTAGGTGGAAGTCATGACCCTAGATCTTTTATCATTTGAAAAACAACCAAAATCAAAAACATTGTCTCTTAGCTTTACAATTGCAAGCATTAGCGTAAAAGTAGAAGTAGAAACAACAATTGAAAATGTGGAAGTGTAATCTAAGGCATATCGTATAATTACACTAAATATCTACCTAATCCCAATTCTAACTCCCTGAGGATTAAACTCCGACTTGCGTTGGGTTTTAATATTGTTTCGAACGCCTCACTACCTATTTTTATGGTGTGAGTTTGGGCGACATCAATTTTTGGCGCCGTTGCCGGGGAGTTAAACAGATTTAGCTATATATCTAGATTTTTGTGTGATTTGTCTTCTTTTCCTTCCGAGTCCCTAATTTTTTCTGAATTGCATATAGGTTACGAGAATGGCTCTCTACAACGAGCCCATTGGTAATTTTCTATTGGGGGAGGAAATGGACGATGATCAAGGAGACGAGGTTCTTCCCGAACCTCAAGAAAATAGGCGAGGCCGACCGCCTCATGATAATGTTCCTGTCCCTCCCCCACTTCCACCAAGAGCGGCAGTGCACCGGGTGTTGCCGAACGAGGGTTATGCAAGTGCTATAGTCCCGCCCCGCATTAGGGCGGACAACTTCCAAATCACCAACGTGATGCTTACACTACTTGAGCAACGAGGATTCTTCATCGGGGCTCCAAATAAAAATGCTTATAAGCATCTCAAGGGGTTCATCGATACTTGTTGGGGGAGCAAGAAAACCAATGTTTCTGAGGACTCGCTGAGGTTGAGGCTATTTCTCTTTTCTTTACGGGCAAAAGCATTGGACTGGCTAGAGAGATTGCCCAATCATTCCATCCATACATAGGATGTGTTGGCCGAAAAATTCATTGCCAAATTCTTCTCTCCATGGCACATGGCTACACTACGGGATGTAATTCTAGCGTTCAAGCAAGCGCCCAATGAGCCATTGCATGAGATTTGGGAAAGATATCGTACCATGGTTAAAGAGTGCCCGAATAATGATATGACCGAGGCCATAATCCAACAAACCATGATGGGTACAAAGGTGATTGTTCACACCGACCACGCGGCACTTTAGTATTTGATGAGCAAGAAAGATTCTAAGGCAAGGTTGATGCGGTGGGTGCTTCTATTGCAAGAGTTTGATCTAAAGATTCAAGAATGCAATGGTAACGAGAATCAAGTGGCGGACCACTTGTCCCGATTGGAGGAGGAGGGGAGTCCACATGACAGTCTTGAGATCAATGATTCATTTTCTAACGAGCAACTCCTAGCCGTTTCAATGACCGGGATGCCATGGTTCGCTGACTTAGCAAACTATCTTGTGAGTGGCATTGTACCGAATGAGTTCTCTTCAAACTAAAGGAAGAAGCTCAAACGGGATTGCCGTGACTATTGTTGGGATGAGTCATATCTTTTCCGAATATGTATCGATGGTGTGATCCGACGATGTGTGCCGGAGGAAGAACAAATGGGTATTCTTGAGGCTTGCCACTCTTCACCGTATGGTGGTCACCATGGTGGAGCAAGAACAGCGGCAAAAGTTTTGAGTTGTGAATTCTATTGGCCTACTCTCTACAAGGATGCTAGTGAGCTTGTCAAGCGGTATGATGAATGCCAAAGGGCCGATGGGATCTCAAAGAAGAATGAAATGCCTCTCACCACCATTTTGGAGATAGATATCTTCGATGTGTGGGGTATATATTATATGGGTCCGTTTGTTAGCTCTTGTGGGAACACCTACATTCTAGTTGTGGTGGATTATGTATCTAAATGGGTTGAGGCCATTGCTTTGCCAAACAATGAAGTAAGGAGTATGGTGGCATTCTTGAAAAAGAACATCTTCACGAGGTTTGGTACCCCAAGAGCCATTATTAGTGACGGGGGTTCGCATTTTTGCAACAAGGCTTTTGATAACTTACTCACAAAGTATGGTGTCACTCATAAAGTATCAACCCCCTACCATCCTCAAGCAAGCAGACAAGTTGAAGTCTCCAACCGGGAGATAAAGAGTATTTTGTCAAAGACAGTCAATGCCAACCGGACGGATTGGTCAAGAAAACTTGATGATGCTCTTTGGACTTATAGAACAGCCTATAAAACACCGATCGGGATGTCTCCATACCGGTTAGTGTTCGGGAAGGCATGCCATCTTCCGATAGAACTTGAGCATAAGGCCATGTGGGCTTTGAAGAAGTTGAACCTTGAATGGGATGTCGCGGTAAATCTAAGGATGTCACAATTGAATGAGCTTGATGAATTCTGGTATCATGCCTACACAAGCTCATCTCTTTACAAGGAGAATATGAAGTACCTCCATGAAAAGTACATCCACAACAAGGAATTTAAAGAGGGTGATCTTGTGCTATTGTTCAATTCTCGATTACGGATGTTTCCGGGCAAGTTGAAGTCAAAATGGAGTGGCCCCTTTGAAGTGGTGAATTTAACCCCCTTTGGTGCTCTAGATTTGAAAAATAAGAATGATGAGGTGTTTAGAGTCAATGGACACCGGGTTAAACATTATCTTGGCAAGGTTGATGATGGCCACATTGTGGCGTTCTTCATTTCAAATGATTGGTAATCTGCATCGTGCTGCGACGTTAAATCATGCGCTTCTTGGGAGGCAACCCATGTATCCTTTTCTTTTTCTTGTTTTTATTCTTTGTTAGATAGCTTTGTTTTGTGCTAACTAGTTTTGAATTATATGCAGGAATGGGTGTGCATTGCAGGGACTATGCAAGAAAAATTGGCTAAGTGTCACAAAAGTGCGGACCGCACAATCACTCTGCGGCCGCACAATTCTGTGTGCGGTCGCACAACTGGAAGATCAAAAATGCATGGTCTCTGAAGTTTGGCCTGACAAATTTCCTTAATAATTTGCGTCCGCACACAAAATTGTGCGGTCCGCACAAATTATGCGGCCGCACTCACTTTTGTGCGGACCGTAGAAATTCTTCCAAGGTACAGGTAAGGAGTGCGGACAACACTCCAAATTGTGCGGCCGCACTGAGGTAAGTTCTGGGCCCGACGAGTCAACCTATAAATAGGGCTTTTCATAACTTTTCACACTTTACACACTCTAAAATCTCAAGCCCTAAGCAAGTACAGTGCATACCTCATTAGCTATAAATCTTCTCTCATTTCATTAAGTAAGATTCTCACCTGCATCATTCACTACTGGTATGTTCAATCCATGTTAGATTTTTGTTTTTTCTTCTTAATTTGTTTTCTTGTTTTCTTTGATTAGTTTAGTTATTTTTAGGCCCATAAATGTCAAATATGCTTAATATGTGCTTCAAAATCATGTGGGTAGCTTCGTATGTGTTAATTAGGGAATGGGTAGACCACTAAGCTTGTCAATTTGTGCAAACCATATCTAAATTGTGAAAAATTGCATGAACCCTAGTTTACTGCCTGTGAAATTCAAATTGCGCGATCGCACATATTTTTGTGCGGTTCGCAGTCCTTTAACTTAGGGCTTATGTGTGCTTGAATTGTGCGGACCGCACTCCAAAATATGTAGTCCGCAGTGAAATTATGCGGTCCGCACTGATGAATGATCAGAGAACCCAGTATTCTGAACTTCGGGTTGTGCAGTCGCTCTCAAAATTGTGCGGTCCGCACTTTTGGTTGTGCGGCCTCACTCACTTTTGTGCGGTCTGCAATTGGCAGTCTGTGGCCGCACTCATTTTTGTGCGGTCCGTACTGCCTCTTCTATTTTTCCACAACTGGCCTGCAACTGTCATGCATATATCTGTGTCATATGAACCTGAACTCTAACTGATTCTTATTATTATGAATTGCAGATGATGGTTAGATCACGTGGTGGAGGAGATACATCAAAAGGGAGGGCAGAACCCTCCTGAGGCTGAGGCCTAGGCAAGAGTAACCTACCACTTGCCATTCAGAGGACCATAGGCAAGAAACCAACTGCCAACAGAGCTCCTGAACCCTCCAAGACCCGTGAGTATCTCCCATCTGAGGAAGCTTCTGAGGGTAACTCCATGCAGGCACAGCCGGAAGCCCAATCACAAAAAAGTCCCGGGTAGATTCCACTTGGTAGATGAGTCATCTTCCGCTGCTAGTTCTTCTAAAAGTTCGGAAGAGGGTAGCCCAGATTCGGAGCGCTCTTTCTCACATGCTCCGGCTGCACCAATAAATATTGATGATGATGATGATGTCCCGGACGATGGTAGAAGGGGTGATGCTATAGTGGGGGGGTTTAGAGAGGTCAAGGATAAGGGAGATGTGGGAAGACAGATTTGTCAGCTTGATTGCCTTCAACAGATTTAGAAAGTGGTGGTCCCAGAGATCGCTCACTCTTGAGCGACAATTCTTGATGAAGGATTTGGACAAACACAACCCAAATGTCCTCAGACAGTTCCAGGAGAGAAATAGATAGAAATGGTTTACCCAAAGCGTCCTCGATGCAAATGAGCACTTAGTTAAAGAATTTTATGCCAATGTGGCTCACATTAAGAAGGGTACCAAGGTGACAAAAATGCAAAATCTAAAAATCTGATTCGACTCCTGTGCTTTGAACTCTTATGTGGGATTTGAAGAAGTGGAGGCAGTCCAATACTTGGAAAAGCTGGCTATGGGTGATGCAGCTCACCCGTGGCTAGCTGGGATTTTGGATATTCTAGGATCAACACCTCCGTGGCTTACAGTAGGGGTTCCCATAGTTCGGGCCACCCTAAATTTTGAAGCGAAAGGGTGGCAAATATTTGTGTGCAGCCGCGTTGATCCGTGCCTAAATGAGAACAACCTCCCACTTCCCCGTGCAGTCCTGGTGACTTCGATTATGGCTGGGTATCCGATTAATGTTAGTGCCATCATGTCCACCAACATCACACTAGCTGTCCAGAAAGATGAGAGATCATACCCATACCCGAACTTCCTCACAGAATACTTCAAAGATCAAAAGGTGGAGCCGAGGCAATATGATACAGAAGTAAAGGTGAAGAAGCCTTTCTCATGGTACCACATGCAGGGTGCTGACAACCCGAAGTTCAAGGGTAAGTCAAATACCTCCGCTGGCCAGTTTGAGGAGCCAACAGTAGTAGTTACTGATTCAGCTGTTGAGCCTTCCACAGCAGCCGGTCCTTCCACCGGAACAACAGCCAAGCCACCACTATCATCTTCTAGACCACCAGCTTCATTATCAGTGCCATTATCAGCGCCAACTTCATCCACTTATCCATAGATGGCGCTGCGAGTCTCCCAGACATTGGCGAGTCTCAACAACTAGATGCAGGCAGCTACTTCAAAGCTGTCTGACATATCCAGTGATGTTGCAGCATAGACAGCAGCCCCAGCAGCACCACAGGTACCTCCGTTAGTGGAGGAAACATTGAAGAAAATTCTGGACAACCAGAAGACCATTATAGAGACTCTAGTGGCGCATGAGGAGGTCATTGAGGAGTTGGGAAAGCAAACAAAGAAGATGCGGATGTCTCAGACATCGAAGAGGTCAGTGGACAAGTTGAGAAATGTGGTTGCCAAAATTGCATCTGTCGGAGATCTACCACTGGACTTACTTATGGAAGGAGCACCTTCAGACCCAACATCACAGGCAGCACCAGCAGTACTAGAGGAATCACATATAGCAGCCTGCCAGTCTGAGGAGCCGGTTGCGACTGCCCACACCGCTGAGGAGATGATCCAGATGCTCAGCAACCTTGTTATCCCTCAGCCAGGTGATGATGAGATACAACTAGAGGAGACAGAAGGTGCTGCGGATCCCATGCAGACTGAGACCACATAGGGAGTTCTCTTAACTCTCTACCCTTCCCTGTTCTTATTTTTGTTAAGCATTGGGGACAATGCTTATTTTTATTCAGGGGGTGATCTATTTTGATTGATTGACATTGAAAGTGGCCTGTAATAACTCTTACTATTTTTTTCCTTTATCTTTATTTTCTCTTTGGTATGTATATATTCTCCCTCTTCGTTTGATGTATATATTCAGTCTCCCTTATGTATATATATTCATTTTACTTCGATTTGTATATTCATTTATCTTTCTTTCCGTAGTTTATTTCGTAGCTTCTTTACTTTGTCTTTCTTAGTAGTATAACTTCTTATTTCTTTACTTTGGTTTGTATATTCATTTATCTTGCTTTCCGTAGTTTATTTCGTAGCTTCTTTACTTTGTCTTTCTTAGTAGTATAACCTCTTATTTACTTTAGTAGCTTCTTTTTGATTTATTAGCTTCTTTTTACGTTTGAGTGATCAATAAACCTTTGGTTTTCTTAATGCCACGGTTCTTTCCAAAGGTGGATTTTGTGTGAACCGGGTGGCTCTTCCCAACGATGGATGGCGTGAAAACCTTCTTAAGGGATTGAGTCCTTTTTCTTTTATGGTTAGGAAAATATAGTAATAATGAATAAAAGGGTCTCAAGCATACTTCACTTGGTACCAACATATTTACCTCCGACCTTTTGGTTAAAAACAAAGTTGTTGGCATAAAATAGCTCTAGTTGTGACCTTTTGACTCTTGTTTTGACTTAAACAGTCATCGAGTGGTTCAGTCAAGCCATTTGTGATTCTCAATCTTAACTAGAGTTGTTGTAGGCCCTCGACTCCGTTATCTTGAGCAATCCAGCAGCGTGAAAGGGGAGGTATTGAATTGCAAGTCCAAGTTCCCATGCTAATAGTCTAGAACTTGCCCCGAATATTTTTCTAGGCGAAATTCTAAGTGTAGCTTGGCTTGAAAAATAATTGTAGGATCTCATTGATCCGATTTGAAGTTTGAAATCTTCCATAGCCTACCAATGTGATATCCCTATTCAACCCATTTGAGCCTAAGCCTCTTATTCAATAACCACGTTACAAGCCTTTATCCGTTTTGTAATGACCCTCTCTTGGCACCCAATATTTCCTTAGCATTATTGAGAAACAATTGGCAAAAATATAAGTTTGGGGAAGAGACGAGGAGTTTGAAAATGATAAAAGGTACAAAGAAGAGAAAGAAAGGAAGAAAAGGGAAGGCAAAGAAAAGAAAGAAAGAACAAAAAGAAAAATGCCAAAAAAAAAGTGGATAAGGTAGAAAGTTTGAAGGGATTCAAAGAAAACAATGATGAAAGGCATGGAGTAAATAGAAAAGGAGAAAAATGAATGTCATGACCAAGAAAGAGTGACGTTACGTCTCTCTAGTTCCTCTGAGGAAAAAGAAATTGACTCAAAGAGTCGACAAAGTATGAGCTTACATTACAATGAGAAAATGGAGTGCTTAAGGAAAGATGAAACCATTCTATTCCAACAAGTCCTACCTTAGTACAAAAGCCTTCATTACATCCCGCAAAAACCCTACATGATTTCAAATTGAGCGAGTTTACATTAGTGGTGATTTACATAAGGGGAAAGCTTATGGTACTTAGAGCCGGACTTATGACATTCTTTTGAGAGAGATGAGCAAACTTTTCACAATCCTTGCGTTGAGTATTACATTCTAAAGTGAGATATGCTAATGGAGAGTAGAGGAGGAGGAGTTTGGGATCCACAATGACCTACATAAAAGAGCGAGCTTCCTTGATGAATAAAGTCAACTCTTGATGCTCTAGTGTCATTTTAGAACTATTGTACTCAAAAAGACAAATCATTGCATTGTTGATAATTCATACGTGTTGTGGGTAATTGTTGGTCCCAATTAATGTGTGAATGGTTCACCTTAGGCCAGCTAAAATATCCCTTTTTCTAGTGGAGGTGGGAATTGCCTTAATTGCTTGAGGACAAGCAAAAGCTTAAGTTTGGGGGAATTGATAAGTAGAGATTTTGACCGCTTATTTGCTCTCTTTTACTTGCGTTTTAGCTAAAAATGCTTAAAGGTATTCCCAAGAACTAATAAAATGTGCTTTCGTGCAGGAATATTGAGAGACAAGCCAAAGAAGTCAAAATCAACTCATAAAGGAGTCAAAAATGGATAAGGACCAAAACAAGGCAAAAAGGCCCACAGTGCGGACCGCACAATACTGTGTGCGGATGCAGAACAATGAAACATCACTGTCAGATGTCCTTCAGAGTATGCGGACCGCCCAATTATTGTGCGGCCGCAGAGGAAGAGATTCAGAGAGTTAGTTTTTGGGCAGGCTGAAGATATACGGACCACACCATAATTGTGTGTCCGCAGGATGACAAGTGCGGCCGCACTCATAATTGTGAGATCCGCAGAAGAGAAGAATCAGATAGCCATGTTCCAGTCCAAGTTCAAGTGTGCGTCCACACTCAGAATTGTGCGGTCCGCACAATCAAATGAAGTGCGGCTGCATCCAATTTTATGTGACCGCGGAAGGCCCAGTTGACCAGTCAAGCTCAGAGTGCGGACCGCACACAGAATTGTGCGGCTGCACAACCTCCGCAGGGGTAGTTTTGTCAGATATTTTTAGCATAGTATAAATAGAACTTTTTGTCATTTTTTGGGTAAGTTTTGTTTTGGGAGAGCACCTGAGCGGTTTTTCTTTACTGTTTTGAGTAATATTGTACTAGATTAGCTTCTAAACATTAAATATTTTTCCCTAATAAATTATTATGCATTCTATCTTAATTTCTTTTATTTTTTTATTTTTTATGAGTAGATAAATTTCTAGCTAGGGTTGTGGCCCAACCCTAGTGTGGGTACTTAATGGGTGTTTGATTTAGGACTTGTTTGTGATTGGATTAGTGATATTTATCCTAGTTCTTGCTTGAATTCAAGAATTAATAGTTGCAAACATTTATTCATGCCTAATTGACTTAGTCTCTACTTGAGAAAGAGAGACTAAGTCTAGGAAAACTTGGCTAACAAGAAATTGGGGTGAACTCAAGAAATTGATAGCCCCAATTTAAAAGGGTTGAATCTAGAGATAGTAAGACCCGACTTGAGCATTTATCACTTGTTTTGTGAAATACCCATTTGGACTTGAGAAAGCCAAATTGGGCAAAATCACTTAAACTACCGAGAGGTATAGAGTGGGTAATTGCGTGTGATTGCTATATTACAACCCCGACCAATCAAACTTGCCCTAGAGTTTACAACCCATTAGATAACCACCTAGGTGGAAGTCACGACCCTAGATCTTTTATCATTTGAAAAACAACCAAAACCAAAAGCATTGTCTCTTAGCTTTACAATTGCAAGAATTAGCGTAAAAGTAGAAGTAGAAACAACAATTGAAAATGTGGAAATGTAATCTAAGGCATATCGAACAATTACACTAAATATATACCTAATCCCAATTTTAACGCCCTGAGGATTCGACCCCGACTTGCGTTGGGTTTTATTATTGCTTCGACTGCCTCACTACCTATATTTGTGGTTTGAGTTTGGGCGACATCATAGTGCACCAACATCTTCCGATGAGCTGATAGCCTACTAGGAGGACTGTCAACCTGTCTATCAGGACCTACGGGCATGAAACGCAGCGTTCCCAGACAAAAGGGACGTCACCAACATGTAAGTCATGAAAGAAACATGGTGTAAAGAACTCAACATGTAGGTCTGAATATCTCTGTGAATCGTGAAACATTTATAATGTCATGCATATGCGTGTAAATGTCATGCCATGCATAGGTATATGAGTACATAACATCATCAAGCCTCTGAGGGCATCCCATCATATCATCTCGGCCTCTGTGGGCGAAATCATCAATGTATACCAGTTGATCAAGTGGTGGTGCGTATATAACACCATAACCTTTCCTCATATCCCAAATACATCTATATACATGTATATAACGCCATTTGGTCACAGGTCAATGTGCATGTATAAATGAATGCAATGTATAAGAAGTAAGTTACTAAGATCTCTCGGATAAACTTTAACAACTTATGTATTTTTCTAAGACCCGTGAACAGATGATTTAGTAATAGGACATATTGGGAATCAAGAACATAGGCACTCCTAGTGCTTCTATGAATGGAGCCATTTATGAAAGTTGTGCGTTTGCTCGTTTCGCTTGTATCATATGGATCATGCCAAAAGTAAAGAAGGGATAGCCTTAACATACCTTTGTCGTTTACCTAACCACACGACGTCGGTTCAGCCCGTTAGTACTTCAATCTACAACAAACAATAAGGGACTATTGTTAAGCTTACGGAAGCTAGAACTCAACACAAATGAGTGACTAGCTCATCTACGAAATTTTGGACAGCACCTCCCCATAATCTTTTCACTTTCCTCAAATCCAAAAACAAGACCAACATGTCCAAAATATCAACAAACATATTACATCAATATCCAAAGTTATATCCATCGCAATACATCACTAAAACAGTCCACACAATCTCATACATCAACCAAGTGCTACTTTGCGCTTTTCCATCCCTATAACTTAGCTAGAACTTGAATACACTTCAATAATGACAACCACAATATACTCAGGTTATACATACTAACACCACATAAAAACGAACTCCTAACAGTCCACAAATTACACAACTGAAAATTGATTTTCAGATTATTACTTCATCAATTCTTACCCCCACAACTTAGTTAAGGCACCAATAAGATTAAACACAATATGTCCAAGACAATACTATTATGTGACATCCATATAATAATATGAAACTACTCCAAACAGTCCGTAACACCACAACAACTTCCACTCAATTTCCAGCCCCTACTTCACAAGTCTTTCACCAAACATCAACTTAGATAAACTCAATTATATAAAGGAGGGAGGATTTTCTTACCTATATAAGATCTTATAGGGATGAAACAATGGTATTATATTTCCCTTGATGGCCATTAACTTCCTTCACATCCGATCCTTCAAGATTAGAGATTACCCTTTAACTTGAATTGAAAGAAGAAGAAGAAAATCAACAACTTCTTGAGAGTTTGGAGTAGGTCAATTTGGGAGAGAATTTCGTGGCTCTCTTTATATTTCTACTACTTGGATATTATGAGGATATATGACTTAATTCAGCCCCTAAAAGGGCCCTCTTGGCTAACCTACACATGTCCATTTAGGTGGGTGAATTTGGGCCTTCCCTTTTAGCAAGTAAGTGACACACCTACTTGTCACCTGCTTGGTTAATTAATAGGTGTCACATGCTGCCCTTATTTACTTAGACACGTATCTTACCCTCATTTAATAGTCACGACATGTGTTAAGTAGCTCAAGCTAGTAGGATAGAAATTAAGTTGGTGAACCAGTCACGTCGGGTAAGCAAGCAGCTCGTTTTTATTTGTCCAAAATCTCCTTTCTCACGTTTAAGTGCATTCTTCCTCAACCTAGTCATTTGTGTCACGACCCAAACCGCAGGGCCGCGACGGGCACCCGGTGCCTTACATAATCGAGTACCAATGTAACATATCTTTCTTATCATACCGTCATGGGTAAGTGGCCCAGAAGGGCCGTCATGAGATAACGGGAATAAAACATAAGGGAATACTAGACATAGGACGACCCAACATGATATAAAAACTTATACATGTGACATACGGGCCTCTAAGGCCGACATGATCATTTTTATACTTAAAACATAGGCAGACAAGGTCATACAAGTATCCATATACATGACAGCTGTCTACAAGCCTCTAAGAGTACATAAACGTCATAAAGGTCAGGACAAGGCCCCGCCATACCAATCAATACATGCTCAAATCATACTGACCAAATAGGCAACTCCGGAGCAAGTGGAGTGTACCAACACCTTTCGCTGAGCTGATACCCTACTAGGAAGACTCTCAACCTGTCTATCGGGACCTGCGAGCATGAAACGCAGCGTCCTTAGGCAAAAGGGACGCCAGTACAAATAAAGTACCGAGTATGTAAGGCATGAAAGTAGTATATAAAAGATATGAAGGAAACATGGAGTAAAGAACTCAATCTGTAATTCTGAATAGCTCTATGAATCATGAAAAATTTATAATTTCATGCATGTGCATATAAATGTCATACCATGCATAGGTATATACGTACATAACATCATCAAGCCTCTGAGGGAATCTCATCATATCATCTCAGCCACTATGGGCGAAATCATTAACGTATACCAACTGATCAAGTGGTGGTGCGTATATAACGCCATAACCTTTCCCCATACCCCATATACATATAATATACACGTATATAACGCCATCCAATCATGGGTCAATGAACATGTATAAATGAATGCAATGCATGAGAAGTAAGTCAATAAGATCTCTCGGAATGTCATAAAATCATTATGCCTTTGATTAATATCATGAAATAAACTTTATCAACTTACGTATTTTCTGAGACCCATGAACATTTGGTAGAATAATAGGACACATGGGGAATCAAGAACATAGGAACCCCTAGTACTTTTAAGAATAGAATCATTTATGAAAGTTGTGTGCTTGCTCGTTTCGTTGTATCATATGGATCATGCCAAAAGAAAAGAAGGGATAGCCTTAACATACCTCAAGTCGTCAATGCAACTCAACAACAAGCTTACGACAACTAGCGCGCCAACCCTATAACAAACAAATACATGTACAACGTAGATAGCGCTAGTATATCACATATCTCAAACGATAACTCGATTCTAAAATATAACGGGCAGCAATTCCCCTGATTTTACTGCTCCCTTAAGACTACTATAGGTGAGATACAAACACAATACAATCAGAAACTCAAAGACAACCCAACTACAATTCGGGACCTTTAATACAACAAAAACCCCAAATATACCATAACACACCCAATCAACAAGTTATCAATTAGCCTGAAATTGCAACGACGAGCGGCCAGCCTACTACCCTACCACATGTGTCATTTCTCCACGCCTTTCATCCTTCCAAACTCCATAAATCAGCAGCACAGTAGGCCAACACGAGTGGACTACAAAATAGTCTACTAAAAGTGAAATAAATCAAACTCACGGCTTCCGATCACCGTCCCATGAGTTCTAACTATTAGGAAACGAATTTATCAACCCTCCTTGATAAATAAAAGCTTAAATAAAGAAATTAGACGTTTTATTAACTATGAATTACCTTCCAAAACTCAAACTACAAAGAAAAAGAGAGGCGATCTAGCGATACTTACGTCGTAGGGATCGTTCTAATGTTATCGCTTCTTGATTTCGTACCCGAGATGTTAATCTTCTTTGAAACCCTAGAAGAGAGCTTAAGGATATGTTTATGGGTGTTCTATGGTCGTGTGCTATGGAAAAATGAAGATAAAGACGACCTAAGACATTAATATATCAACTTTTGAAAAGTTAAAGAGGTGCTAGCTTGGCACCTTATCATTAGCCCATCTTCCGAAGCTTATATCTTTTTATCCGGATGTCGTATGAACAAATGGTTAAGAGCATTGGAAACTACATTCAAACACCTTCAATTTTGTATATAATAGGTCCCAAAAAGACCTCGTATAACACACAAAATGTATTGCTCACAATGCTTCAGTGACACACCTACTTGTCACCTCTGTAGTCTACGTAGTCTCGCAAAACTACAAATATCTCTCTACTACGATGTCGTATCGACAAACGGTTTAATGCGTTAGAAACTAGACTCGTAGATTTTCAATTTTATATATGGATCATCCGGTAATTCCACGTATATTGGGATAAACGTGCCGCTACATTTGACCTAATTTTCAGCACATTTATGAATGTAACTTGTGATGCCATTTGCCAAATTTTGTTCCACAACTCGCTTGACTTAAAAACATAACACACGAATATCATAAGCCTAAAATAACTCATAACATAAACTCCTTTTCATGTTAATAACCCTATTCTTATCCCAAGATTACATGTTATAATATTCCCAATTTATCGACTTTCGACGAAACTTATTTTCTTCAATTTGCTTAGCTTCTAAGTCTTTCAACCCTCTTGGTACTTGTTATCTATGATCTGAAAGATTTGTAACCTCCAAAGTAACATGATTAACTTACCATATGTACTTTCAAAGACGATCTCATTTTTGAGCTTACATCAATTGTCTTACAACGTACTCTTACGTACGAAAATATAGGGTGTAACAGTTTGTATGTTGAACGGAAATAAGGGATGTAATATCTTAGATCACTTTATATACTTTCAAAGAGAATCTCATTTTCGAGCTTACATCAATTGTCTTACAACGTACTTTCACGTACGAAAATATGAGGTGTAACATCATTCCCCCCTTTTGAACATTCGTCCTTGAATGTTGACGGATGCGCTTATCATTATCATAATCTATAGCTCTTGCAAATACTTTAATACTTTCCTTGCCATCTAGGCAACTGTTCTGTGAATAAATCCAAAGGCCAGGGCATTCCCCCCTTTAGGCCTCTTTCTCACACCACGACTTGTGGTCGAAATACTTCCAATCTCATAACTATTGCTACCTTCTATCATGCAGTCTGTACGACTTTGTCCTTGTATGTGCGCCTATGCGACTCTTCTCTCATTTTTCATCCAGCTTTTAGCCAATCTCTAGGCCTCACTTTGTGAACATATACAGAATTATGACAAGTTGTCTCTCTGGGCGTTTATCGCTTTACTATATCTAAGTAAGTCATACTATACCATAACTCTTACTTCAATTTATTGTTACTGAGCTCTGCTACCAAACTCCATGTTACTCTCATTGCTTGTCCTATATGTATAAATCTAAGTCCTTTAATGCTTCCTCATTACTGTTAATCTTAAGAATGATGGCCTAATCTTATCTCATATTTTGTAACTTTTATCCATCCATTGTTGATTCACCTCAATGTTGATCTACAATCTACCACTGATAACTTGAAACCTCGTACGTAATACATTATCACTAGGGCTCATGTCGCATCAAAGAACATTTGAAGTGATTTGCCTGATCAACTTCAATAACTGTATTTCATAGCATCCCAATGTGATTCATCTTATGGGGGTATTTTAATATCGTGCAATTCATGAAATCCTTTTTCTTTAGATCATTACTCAATCAAATATCTAAATGTCATCCTCTTTTCTTTCACAATTACACCCTTATTCTACTACTAGGGCAGCATTCTATCTCTTCTAAATACTCATAGTCTTGGACTCCTCTAAGTTCACTCATGCTATACTAAGTTTTCTATAACTTACGGAAACCATCAGCTCTCTTGTTTTGATGGGCTTAATCCTGAGGACTTACCTATTCTCACTCACCTTTTCTTATCCTTACTCCTGTCTTCCTAAAACCTTGTCTCTCTACCATACTTTAGCTTGCGACCTACATATATCTATTTATACTACTCGCAATCTCCTCTAACTTGCTTGCACCATAGATTTCCTTATGTTATTCTGGAACCTCAAGCGAGACATCACATTGTCTCTAACTCTTATTTACTCGCTTAACTAGACCTCTCGGTACCTGGAAACCATAGGCTGGTAGATATGTCACTAACAACACCACTATCATTTCTTGATACTGAATCCCAGTGCTTCTAGCCCTCTATATGAAGTACAGACTATTCACAACCTTCTGCACGTGAGTATCTCGTACCTTCTTTATCTTTACCCTACATACCTTAAAATCTCGTATCGTATCTTCCATCTCTTTCATAACCTTCCTTCCACATAGGTATAATTCACATCCACAACTTTAAACTCTACTATAATACTTGCACCTCTGGTACATACACAATTCGATGGAAGCTTTATACTGACTTCCTATGAGGCTGGTACTCTTCTAACTGGCTTTATCGTAGAGCCGTTATAGAATATGGCTGATGTACTATCTCTCTTGTATCTCTGATATTAAGAGTGATTCTGCAATGGTTTAAATCACGATTTCTATAATTATCTAGGTCAAATAATCAGACTCCTGATTTACTTAGCTGATGTAACTCTTTAGTTTCCTCTTCTCTCTCAGCCTTTATGTAGGCTTAAGCTATCTTCCGATCTGTGGCTCAGGGTATTAGCTATCACTTTAGCCTTTCATGAACGCTATGAAATATCCATGATATACTCTTCTAACAATTGAATCCTTTGTCTATGAACCAGGCTCAATTCTTTCTTTTAACTTATATCAGAGTCTTCTACGGCTGTATGAATGTCAACATATATGTTGCATGAATAATACTTCAAACTCTTAAATGTGTTTATAACGTAACTAACTCTGGGTCATTGATAAAATAATTCCTTTCATTCCTTCTCAGCTTTCTTTAAACGTAAGCAATTACTTTTCCTGGTCATTCTGATACCTGCTGCATGAATAATTGGCTTATCTTAGTGCCCACAAATACTAGAATTCCCTGTGACTCATATGATCTCAAACGTCACTTTTGGATTTTTTTTTACTTCCTATTCATTAGCCACGGTAGGTGCCACTTTCTTATGGAGTGCATACACTGCTGTAGTGAGACTGGTTTTACATGAACATTTCTTCTTCAAGTTACTATGCTTAGGTTGAAGCTTTTTTCCTTATTTCCTCAGCTAGTCTTTCATTGTAGTACTTAGGGAGGACCCTCTGATTCTTTGTAAAGTTGCGAGCTTATTACATTGTATACTCGACGAAATGTTTTTGATGTTCTTCCTCGCCTAGAATTATCATTAGTTAATTACCTCCATGCCCTTGTGCTTGTAGGGTTACTTCTGAACTGATATTTTGACTGTCTTCCCAATGGCACTCTATTTTATTTTCGTAACACCAATACGGTACCTTTAACTACCCCAACTCCTATCTGAATATTTCTCAAGGATTACAATGTCATAACTGCGAGACTGAATTCACCATATTGGGTTTCACTATGTTTATCTTGTACGATTTGTCTGTATCCTCTTGTCTAGCCATAACTAGGCTCTTCTGGAATCAACTACTAATTGTTCATTGGTCCATTCTCATATCTATATTCTGCGTAATCTCTCTTGGGATATGTCATTTGTCTTAACTTACCTCTCGCACTGGCTCCTTATGTATCAAGTATTCATTCGTACTTATTTATCGATAACATCCTGGTCGAAAACCTTTATTTCCCCTCCATGCCGTCGTACTTGCGTAATGTTCTGGAATCGTAACCTATCTGTGGGATTTGAATAAGTGCAATCTCATCCTTTCTCATTTTTATTGCATTCTTCCTTTACTATTCCATAGTTCCCTGAACCGTATAATTCCTACTTAATACAATATCACACCATCTTTCCCCCTCTCTTCATCTTTGGTGTCTTTTCACATATTCACTAACTCTTACTCGCCTTGCAGTAATCCTTCTATATCAAGGATAACGAAATTCATAACTCATGAGGGTGATACCTAGTGTAAGTGTCACACTTAGTCCCTTAAGCTTAACTCTGCTCACAGTGCTTGCTTTAGGGAAGCGTCTTCTTGAATGAACTTTAAAGGTTATTCTTTTGTTGTCCTTTCTATTATTGCCGGAATGCTATCTCTGAAATTCTCTCGATGCCGACTATTATAAAATCCTTCAAAAATGTCAGCTAACGCTAACAATCCATCCACTATTTTTGGGTTACTCTAACCCCAGCTGGATCCTGATATCCCGTCCTTCTCTTAAACTATATATGTTGGCTCCCATGGAGCATAACTGAGATGGGTGTACCAATTGTACATACCTTTGTTACAATAGAAGGTAACTCTGTAATTGGGTACCTCGTACAATTGTAAATACTGATAATCTTCACTAATTGGGTACCTCGTACCCTTCTTCACCTTGCTTTTTTTTACTTGTTAAAACTTGTATCTACCTTTTGATTCTCTCGTTGCTTTAAACCATATGGGTGGATAGATATTCATGCCTTAGGGCTCCTTATCAAGAAGCTTACACGTCATAGTACACACATGATCTACTGAAGACCTCACATCCATTCATCATAAGCTTGATGCAAAATCGAGTTCCTCTAACTCAACTCTTCTACAACAGTCTCTTACCACCTGTCTTTCTAGATGTAGGTATCGTTGTATTATGAATAAAATAGAATTTAGGAGTTTGAATTATTACAACTGGGCTCTACCACACGATCTAGAGTAAGAATAAAGAGTGACAGTCCTAAAAGCCCTATAGCCTCTTGCTTATAAGTGTGCTGCATAACACACCCATAAACAAGACTCTACTAGACACGGCTTGTAGACTCCCTAGGACAGAACTGCCCTGATACCACTTTTGTCATGACCCAAATTGAAGGGCCGCGATGGGCACCAGGGGCCTTACTCAACCGACTACCAACATAACATATCTTTCTTATCATATCATCATAGGTAAATGGGCCAGAAGGGCCATTATGAGATAATTGGAATAAAACATAAGGGAATACTAGACATAGGATGACCCAACATGATATAGAAACTTATACACGTGACATACGGGCCTATAAGGCCGACATAATCATTTGTACAATCAAAACATAGGCCGACAAGGTCATACAATCATCCATATACATGACATCTGTCTACAAGCCTCTAAGAGTACATAAACGTCATAAAGGTCGGGACAGGGCCCCGCCATACCAATCAATACATGTCCAAATCATACTGACAAAATATGCATCTCCGGAGCAAGTGGAGTGCCTTCTACTGAGCTAATAGCCTACTACTAGGAGGACTGTCAACCTGTCTATCGGGACCTGCGGGCATGAAACGCAGCGTCCCCATGCAAAAAGGACGTCAGTACAAATAAAGTACCGAGTATCTAAGGCATGAAAGAAATATGGTGTAAAGAACTCAACATGTAAGTCTGAATATCTCTGTGAATCGTGAAGCATTTATAATGTCATGCATATGCGTGTAAATGCCATAACATGCATAGGTATATGAGTACATAACATCATCAAGCCTCTGAGGGCATCCCATCATATCATCTCGGCCTCTGTGGGCGAAATCATCAATGTATACCAGCTGATCAGGTGGTGGTGCGTATATAACGCCATAACCTTTCCTCATACCCCCATATACATCTATATACATGTATATAACGCCATCTGGTTATGGGTCAATGTGCATGTATAAATGAATGCAATGTATAAGAAGTAAGTTACTAAGATCTCTCGGATAAACTTTATCAACTTATGTATTTTTCTAAGACCCGTGAACAGATGATATAATAATAGGACACATTGGGAGTCAAGTACATAGGCACTCCTAGTGCTTCTATAAATAGATCCATTTATGAAAGTTGTGTGTTTGCTCGTTTCGCTTGTATCATATGGATCATGCCAAAAGTAAAGAGGGGATAGCCTTAACATACCGTTGTCGTTTACCTAACCACACGATGTCGGTTCAACCCGTTAGTACTTCAATCTACAACAAACAATAAAGGACCATTGTTAAGCTTACGGAAGCTAGAACTCAACACAAATGAGTGACTAGCTCATCTACGAAATTTTGGACAACACCTCCCCTTATTCTTTTCACTTTCCTCAAATACACAAACAAGACCAGCATGTACAAAATATCAATAAATATATTACATCAATATCCAACCTTATATCCATCGCAATACATCACCAAAACAGTCCACACAATCTCATACAACAACCAAGTGCTACTTTGCGCTTTTCCATCCCTATAACTTAGCTAGAACTTGAATACACTTCAATAATTACAACCACAATATACTCAGGTTATACATACTGATTTTTAAGCTACAACACCACATAAAAATGTACTCCTAACAGTCCACAAATTACACAACTGAAAATTGATTTTCAGATTATTACTTCATCAATTCTTACCCCCACAACTTAGTTAAGGCACCAATAAGATTAAACACAACATGTCCAAGACAATACTCTTATGTTACATACATATAATAATATGAAACTACTCCAAACAGTCCATAACACCACAACAACTTCCACTCAATTTCCATCCCCTACTTCACAAGTCTTTCACCAAACATCCTAGCTAGAACTTAGATAAACTCAATTATATGAAGGAGGGAGGATTTTCTTACCTATATCAAATCTTATAGGGATGAAAAAATGGTAGTATATTTCCCTTGATGGCCATTAACTTCCTTCACATCCGATCCTTCAAGATTGGAGATTACCCTTTAACTTGAATTGAAAGAAAAAGAAGATTATCAACAAATTCTTGAGAGTTTGGAGTAGGTCAATTTGGGAGAGAATTTCGTGGTTCTCTTTATGTTTTTACTACTTGGATATTATGAGGATATATGACTTGATTCAGCCCCTAAAAGGGCCCTCTTGGCTAACCTACACATGTCCATTTAGGTGGACTAATTTGGGCCTTCCCTTTTAGCAAGTAGGTGACACACCTACTTGTCACCTGCTTGGTTAATTAATAGGTGTCACATGCTGCCCTTATTCACTTAGACACATATCTTACCCTTATTTAATAGTCACGACATGTGTTAAGTAGCTCAAGCTAGTTGGACAGAAAGTAAGTTGGTGAACCAGGCACGTCGGGTAAGCAAGCAGCTCGTTTTTATTTTACCAGAATCTCTTTTTTCACGTTTAAGTGCATTCTTCCTCAACCTAGTCGTTTGTATGTTGAACGGAAATACGGGATGTAATATCATTAGATTACTTTATATACTTTCAAAGAGAATCTCATTTCCGAGCTTACATCAATTGACTTACGACGTACTTTCACGTACGAAAACATGGGGTGTAACAGTTTTTCTTCTAGAGTGAGTTGTGTGTGATCAACTATCTTTTTACCTGTTCCTAATTTCAGTTTTAGATTTTCATATCTAAGCTCTAGGACAATTGAGTCAAGTGCATGAACCTGGTTCTTCAACACAATATTTTCACTTACAGTTTCACTAACCCTAAGTTCCACATTTTTGCACTTAGCCTTCAATATCACACATTCTTTAGACAACTGCTCCTTTTTATTGTTTACATTCTCAGATTCATCAATTAGTTCTAGAAGTAACTCAGACAACCTTTCTTTAGATAATAATTTAATCTTGTCTTTGAGACGAATTACACTTACCTCAGTTTCTCCATCAGATTCTTCGATGGCCATAAGTGCTTGTTCATCCTCATCATCATTATCATCATCATCATCTGAGCTTTCTCCCCAAGCAATGACCATAGCTTTGGTTGATCCTTTCTTATTGCTTTTCTTGGGTTGAACCTGTTCCTTCTTTATGTTCCTTCGTTCAGCTCTTTCCTGCTTCCATTCAATTTTCCATAAAGGACAACAGTTGTTGATGTGGTGATCAGTCTTTCCACACTTGTAGCAGCCATCATTGGTTTGCTTCTCGGGAACTTTTGACTTGCTATAGCTTCCACTTCTTGAAGAACCCTTTCCTCTCCTCAGGAACTTCTTGAAGTCCTTGGTGATCATAGTTATTTCATCATCTTCTAGATCATAACCTTCAGTGATTCTGAGTGCCAATTTCCTTTCCTTCTTAGGTACATCTATTTTCATGGTTTGTCTCCTAAATTCATAGGCAGTAAGATTTCCAATTAATCCATCTAGTGGGAGAGTGACAATGTTCTTTGATTCTTGAATGGCAGTAATTTTGCTTTCCCAAGTGATAGGCAAAACCCTTGTTAGTATCTTCTCGACTCTATCTTTTTCAGGAATAATCCTTCCAAGAGTCTTTAGCTCATTTGTCAAGGTAGTAAACCTTGTGTACATCTCTTGGATGGTTTCTCCTTCCTTCATAGCAAAGTTCTCATATTGAGAATACAATAGAGTTCCTCTGGATCTCTTCACTTTATTTTTCCACCAAGAGTAGTACTGGCCATTAAAGAGTGGTGGCCTAGTAGTGGATTGCCCTTTCTAGTTTTCAGGTGGTGCACTCATCTTGATCTTCTCCTAAGGTGTTAGCCTTTTTAAGGATAGCCCGCTCTGATACCAATTGATATTTTATACTTCAATGCCACATAAGAGGGAGGGGGTGATTTGTATGGTGTCCAATTTTCACGTGCACTGATTATAGAAGGACCTGGTTCTTCTATGTATTTCTTATACTACTATTGTGGAAATAGTAAATGCGAAAAGTAAAGAACACAAGTATTTTTATGTGAAAAACACCCAGCTCAAAATGTGAAAAAACCACGACCTAATACTCAGTAGGATTTTTCCCAACACTTCACTAAATCACTGAGCGAAAACAACATCTACAAAAATCTTTGTAAACCTAAGGATTAACTATAATCCCGTTGTGGCAACAAACCTCTAACTGTTGCGACAACTTCAAGTTAACTCTAACTTTTAATACTCAGAGTACCTAATACAATTGCTTCTAGATAAAGCTGAAAGGTACAACTTGAAAACACCTACTACAATTGAACTAGAATAAAAGACAGACGCTTGAAACTGGTTCTTCTATCTCGTTCATGTAGGTTCAGGTTCGCACACTTGATTCACACAAGAATTGTTTGCAAAATGTCTTGCTATTTTGCTCTCAACTCACGTTTAACTTCAGCATTTGTGCGTTCCTGTAAAAATGAGAACATCCTGCAATATATAGAGTTAGTAGAATGGGAAATAACTAGAGTTCTAATGCTACACTTCCATGGTGGACGAGTTCTAGTTATCTTCAACTTCTAACTCCTCCCTTATCTTGGATAAAGTTCTCTTCGAGTAAGGAGTCCTCCTTATTATTTATGCAACATTTTCGATCAGGAGATATCAGATATAACAACTTAAGCTTATCTCCTTCACGTGCATCCCTTATGCTCAAATCTGCCCGTATCTTTGTATACTGTGTATTGACCCGATTCATGCACAAGTTCCTCTGTCAATCATCAAAACAAAACTTCACTTGGGCTAACAGGACTAGAGTTGGGCGTGATCAGTTACTTTTGAGTAGGTGTTTCACCAACAATATACTCAGTGTAATTCCACTAGTGGGTTTTGGGGAGAATAATGATTATCCGTACCCGTTATGATAATAAGATTGAATTTTGTACATATACAAATATTTTAACAAAATTAATTATATATAAATAACTTGAGCGAAAGACAGTGAGCTTACACTCGCTGTCTCTCCAGAGTACATCAAGAAGTATGTAGGTACAGCTAGAAGATTCCAATATAACGCTTATTAATTAGAACTCCAATGCTAAAAGCATAAGGCATCTAAAGAATTAAATTCTTAGCGGTTTGTATAATTAGCTAAAAAGAAACCACCACCTCGAGTGCAACACAGCAATAGCACTTGTGTATGTTTTAATTACGGCAAAGGGCCAAATATACCTCTCTATTTTCGAAAATGGTCTAAGAATACCCCTCGTTATACTATTGGGTTATCTATACCCCTACGATCATACTTTGGGTTCAAATATACCCCTCATTTAAACGGAGGGACACGTGTCATTGTCCTATTGGTCAATTCTAAATATTTCTTAATTAATTAAAAAGACCCATTATACATACCCAAAAAATAATTTTTTAAAGCAATTTCTTTTTTGTAAAAACTGAAAAAAACTGAAATTATTTTTACTAAAAATAAAAAAACGAAAATATTTTTTTTTCAGTTTTTACAAAAAAACTGCTTTAGAAAAAACTGGAAAAGAAATATTTTAGTTTTTTTCAGTTTTTAGTAAAAAAATATTTTAGTTTTTTTCAGTTTTTATAAAAAAAAAATTATTTTTCGGATATGGGTAATGAGTATTTTTAATTAATTAAAAAATATTTAGAATTGACCAACAGGACGATGACACGTGTCCCTCTGTTTAAATGAGGGGTATATTTGAACCCAAAGTATAATTGCAGAGGTATAAATAACTCAATAGTATAATGTGGGTTATTCTTAAACTATTTTTGAAAGCAAGGGTATATTTGAACCTTTGCCGTTTTAAGTATGAACCGTCAATCCTCGAATGTATCGTCGAGCTGTTTCAGAAATTGACTTTTGCATATATTCTCTTCTTTATTCCCCTCTTTCTTTTGCTTATTTCATTTTCAACTTTTCATATGAATTAAACGATTAATATCAGCAATTATAACGTGGTCTAGTAATCAATAAAGTAGCCGTAAATTTTAGATATCAAGTTTAATTAAATTTGGTGATTTATTTCCATTTACTTGACTATATGTACTAGGTATCCTATGAAATAGTCGAGGTGCACATAAGTTGCTTAACTGGTTATATTATTGAATATAGAAAGTAGAGGCGAACCCAAGATTTTAACGCGACGGGGGCATCGGTATTCTGCTCAACCAGTGCCCCTAAAGGTTGTGTCTAGGTTACTAAGTGATTTAGATTAACCATTTTTAAGGTATATACATACATATATAAAATTTCTATCGAAGTATATAGAGTCTGATGACCCCTCAAGGTTACACATAGGTCCGCTTCTAGTAACAAGTATCTGGTAAAATAATCCAAATACACGCAAGTTGACCCGGGAGCATGTAAAAAAAAAAAAAGTTAATATTTGCACGTTTGTTTAGGCTTTAAGCCATTAGCCAGAAAGAAGAGACCAAGAAAGTGGAAAACTTTATTGTGCATGGTTCTGTCCGCTTAGTTAATCCATCTCTTTTATATTCTTTTTGCAAGTATATATAACCCTTTTCCATTGTCTTCTTCCTCAAATTAAATACATCCAAATTCCTCTCTAATAAGCCCATTTTCAATGGCTAAAGTTTACTCTAACAAGTCAAATCTAAGTACTATTTCTTCTTCTTCTTCAATTTCTTCAAACTCTTACATGAGCCCAAGAAGAGAAATATTTACTTTGTGGATGAAATCTCTAGTCTACCATGGAAATGGCTGCACTGTTTATGATTCAAAAGGCCAAATTGTTTACCGAATTGACAACTACAACATAAAACGTAGCAAGGAAGTCCATCTCATGGATTCCAATGGCAGGGTTCTCTTTTCTATTCGAAATAGGGTAAGCATAAGTTGGCCGCTTACGCGCCGGATTGATTCTTTTTTTATGAGCCAAACACGAAAAATTTCTTCAAATAATTGAGTGACAGTGAGATTTGAGTTCACGACTTTGTCTGTTCTAATACCATGTTGAATTATATGATCATATTATATAGAAATTTAAACTGTTAGAAAATTATATTTTTTTAGTTAATTAATTCTTCAAATGCTTACATATTTTCTTGTTTTTTCTTCCTTTTTTTCCCTCAGAAAGTTCCAGTTTTTGGACATTGGGATGGCTATAAATGGAGTTACGAAGGAGTGACTAGTAAGGAGATACCATGGTTTCAAGTGAAGAAAATTCACAATGTCCTTAGGGAAGATAATATGAATTACTATAATGTTATATTGGGATGTAATCAAGCTGAAGCAAACTGCTATAATATTATCCTTGGAATAAAATCAATTAAGATTGTGACCCAAGTAAGCAGACTTGTTGCAGAGGTTAGTCATTACCCTTTTGAGATGTATAACAATATATAACCGTCCATAAAATTTGAAATAATAATCTGAAAAAATAATGCAGGTTATCCGTTACAACAAGCTAAAATATACTAATAGTATAAAATTCTTTTTGGCTTTGTATTCTATCAGGTAAAACAAAAACAAGCAACTTCAGGAGTACTATTTGGAAGTGATGTATTAACATTGGTGGTGGAACCTCATGTTGATAACTCATTGGTCATGGCTCTTGTTACTGTTTGTGGTCTCATACATCACAAAATTTGATAATAGATTCAACTTGTTTGGAGCTGGATCGTCGTTATTTTTCTAATATCTCTTTCCTCTTTTTTTTTCTTCCTCCTATTTTATTGGGAATTCCTTGTTTGTTCTTGCAAACAGGGAAAGATACATCTGGAAAGAGGTCTTAGTTTGCTCCATTCCGGTGTCTCTAATTTGGAGGGTGAACGCTGTCACTCCAAATTTGAAGTGACATTATTCATCCACTCTATTACTATTTTCTATTATTTTATTATTATCTTATATTATTTAACCCTTTTAATTTATAATATTATATATACCTAATAATGTTTAGGTAATATCTTTATAATATTAATTTTATATTTTAATTTTGGTGTATAATTTTGATAAATTAACCTGGACGCATAAATAATTCTCGGCGTCGAGAGAGATTTGAGATTTCGTAAGTAACTCAGTGAGTGCATTGTTGTGCATATATTATTTTTATGTAAAATTATAAGATAATTTTATTATAAGTTATAATTGTATAAAAATATATATAACCATCACAAAAATGAAAGGTGCAAATATAAAATACAAGATGTTGCTAAAATTGAAAAGTGAAAATTGAAAATACATTAAATAAAAATACATTAAAATTGAAAATACATTAAATTAAAAATACATAAAAATTGAAACTACATTAAATAACATAATAATTTAGTAGGTAGGTAAGTCATTTCAAGATACACCAAAATCATTAAAGAATTGAGTGAATGGGGCAAAGGATTGTTGTGGTTGTAGCTGTGGAAATTGTTGACTTCTTTTATCCATTATTCGTTTTTGTTCTTGTCGCAAAAATTCACGATGATTCGGATCGACAATAAAATCCACATCGAATAAGTAAAATTTTATTTTCTAGTTATGGTATAAAATAATTTTATTTTAAATGGTTATATAAGAAAGAAATATAAATTATATGGGATGAATATGTATAAAAGAAAAAAAGATAGGATTTGTTTAATGGAAATAAGAAAATAAAATTTAAATAAAAGATAATAATATAATATAGAAGAGAAAGAAGAATATTAAAAGGATATATTTTTTTTTTGAAGTAAAAAATAGAGTAATGGTTGGAGTGTTCCATTTTGGAGTGAAGGGTTGGAGATGGCCTGGGGCAGAGGGGTTATAGAATGCAAAGTCAGTAGATTCGGAGTTCTAACCAGTTTAAAAAGCAAATTCCACAGTGCAGCGGATTAGATTCTCTTAAAATATACTACTTTCAATTATAATGATTTCACGTTGTAAGTATATATATTCATATGAAAGTCACAAAATTGTGGCTTATAAAATTTTCAGAAAAGATTACTTTTTGCCCCGGTTAAAACTATTTATATTTGGTAGCTACAAAAGTGTATAAAATTTGTATATTTTTTGTATAGCATACAAAAATGAATATATATAAATAAAAAAAAAATTCAGTTATTATTTTTATAGCAACTATATAATATCATTTTCCCTAAATTTTTTATTCTAAGTCATCGTTTTCATCTATTGATCTTATTATACTAAATGCAGAGGTAAATTAAAACCTTGTCGGATAAAGTAATATTGAAAAAGGACCATATAATTGTCATTTCTTCTAATGTTCTAAATTTCATTAGCTTAGCAGAGCTAATAGAGAAACATTATAAGTGAACAATTGAACTTTCTGGCCGTCATCTTTAAGAGATTAGATGATTTCTTACAAATGATGAAAATGTGACAAAGCAACACATAACTACATGAATAACTTGATGCATATATGTCTCTTTTCTTAAGACATGAACGTTCACAAGTCAAAAAACTACTGCAGAAATGGTTAAAATCCTTGCTGTCTCTCACAAATTTCTGGCGAAAAAGCAATTAAGTACTAGTAATTAACAAAAGGGCATTGTGCTTAACAAAGTATCACGCGTTCACGTAGGGTTCTGGAAACCACACCACCAAAGGAAGTGATGTAGATAATTTACCCTAATACAAACATAAGTGATTACGTCCGACGACTCGAACCTGTGACATATAGATCATATAGAGAGAAATTTAACTATGCTCCAAGACTCATCTTATAAAAGAAAGTAATATCTAAAAGTAAAGAGAAAGTACCAGGCTGTCTAAATGTTTTTTTGTTTGTTGGGGAAATGGGGTCAGGCGGTCTAAATGTTAGTATAATGTTCAGAAAGAAGAAAAAGAAAGTGTCTCCTAAGCTAACAAATAGGGTCATGTTATGAAAATAATTATATTATGGATGTCTATTTATTACTCCGCTATATATAATCTTTCTGAAGAAGATTATTTATTAAGTTCTCTATTGAAGTTTATCTACAAGTTGCTGATGCAGGCAAGTTGCAAGCAACTCAATGAAATGATTTGCAGCAGGTTCTTATTAAACAGGCAGGTTGCAAGCAACTCATGAAGTCAGCTTACAAGCATCTCAAGAAAAGTTTAGCAGTTGCTTCCTTTTTTCTATAAATAGAGAAGTTTTCGGTTCAATATGTATATCAATTTGAAGTTGAATAATATATCAATCTCTCTCTATACTTGTCTTCAGTTTATTTACTTTATATTGTTTATTTTATAATACGTTATCAACACAAGACTCTGCCATCTCGAGCAAATACTCCAAGGTACAAAGTTTCTTTTTCTAAATATATGTTTATCATGCATGTTCATCACGTCTTTCTAGCCAACTAATGATGCAGATGTCATTTTACTTGGATGCGGTCTCGCAAAATTGGAAAGAAAAATTGATTTTACTTAAGCTATTATATGGTAGTGTCACGACCCAAAATTCCCACCTTCGGGACCGTGATGGCGCCTAACATTTCACTTGCTAGGCAAGTCAACGTTAGAATAATATTAGCTATTTAAAAAAAAAAAAAATTAATAACAAAGAAACAAATGCGGAAGTAAAGTCTGAAATATAGTGAATAATTCATAATACTAGCAATGTCTAAATACCATTCCATAACTGGAGTCACAAGTGCACAAGCTTCTAGAATGATACAAATAAGGGTCTGAATAAAATAAAGCTGTCTGAAAGCAAACACACAACTAAAGTAATGTAGACGGGGACTTCAGAACTGCGGACGCCGTACAGTTATACCTAAGTCTCCTCTGAGTAGCTGAAATCCGAGCAAGTCTATGGTACGCCACTGGGACCAACTCCGAAATATGCACAAAAAGTGCAGAGTGTAGTATCAGTACAACCGACCACATATACTAGTAAGTGCCGAGCCTAACTTCGACGAAGTAGTGACGAGGCTAAGGCGGGTCACTTACATTTAACCTGTACGCAATAATAGTAATAACAACAATAATAATAATGGGAATATTAGTAAGACCAGTAAATAATATTAATAATTGAAATCAACTCAGCAGTCACAATCCCTCAACTTGTTTCTATTGCGGCGTGCAATCCGTTCTCCCAATATAAATTTTAAACAATTATGTTGCGACGTGCAACCCGATCCCCCAATATAGACTTTTAAATAAGTCTGTTGCGGCGTGCAATCCGATCCCCCAATATAGATTTACTTTTATTTCCGTTGCAACGTGCAACCTGATCCCCCGATATATTTTAAAAACTCATAAATGTAATAAAAATTACTCCAATAAATACCACGTCCAAAGAGAAACTATTAAGCATCAAGGCACACAATAATTATAATTTATCTATGATCAAACAATGATAATTAGCAATTAATTGTGGAAATCATGGAGAAAATAGGCAGTTTAATATTTAGTATGATAAATGTCAAATAGCAATTAAGACACATAAGTAAAATAAGCATGTAACAATTATTGCAGGAATTCAAGAATTAATATTTGACAAGGAATATGAGTGAAATAATCAATATAATAATTAATTCATGATTTAAAATGATTTATGATTTTTCAAGTAATTATGCAAATAATTAATTTGATGATGTATAGACACTCGTCACCTTGCCTATACGGCATACACATGCATCTCACATAACAAATAATTCAAGGGTTGTATTCCCTCAAGTTAAGGTTAACCACGACACTTACCTCGCTTCGCAGCCAAATTCAAGTTTTCAATACACCCTTGCCCCGCGAATTAGTGTCTGAAATCCACAAATCTAGTCATAAACAATTCAATATACTCAATACAAATTGTAGGAATTAATTCCATATGAATTTATAAATTTTCCGGATAAAAATTCAAAATTTATTTTAAAAATCAACAGTGGGACCCACGTCTCGAATCCCGAAAAACTCTCAAAATCCGAACACGCGTTCCGATACGAGTCCAACCATACAAAAATTATTGAATTACTACATCGGATTGGCTTTCAAATCTTCATTTTACATTTTTGGAAGATTTTATGAAAATCTGATTTTTCTTCCATAAATTCACGGATTCATGACGTAAATGAGTATGGAATCATGAAATATAATCAATATAAGATAAGGAACACTTACCCCAATGTTTTCCCGTGAAAATCGCCCAAAAATTGTCTTGGCAGAGCTCAAAATCGAAAATGGTGAAAAATGGGTCGAAATCTCATTTCTAGAACTAAAGTTCTGTTTGCCCAGATTTTTACTCATCGCGATCGCGGAAATTCGTTCGCGATCGCGTAGAACAACTTTTGCCTAGGTCCATTTTACTCTTTGCGTTCGCGGATAATACTTTGCGATCGCGAATCATATTTTGGTTGCCCGAAATTTTAACTCCACGCGATCGCGTAAATGGCCATGCGATCGCAGAGAACATTTTCTCAACCGTATGGGATCGCGTACTGACTTGTGCGATCGCCTAGCACAATTTTGGGTGCTTCAGCTTCTGCCTCATTCCCTCTTCACGAACGCGAAGCTTCGATCGCGAACGCGAAGCTTTGCACTTCGACCCTTCTTGAACGCGTGCCCTCGGTCGCGAACGCGAAGCACAAAATGTGCCTGCCCAACTTTCCTCTTCGCGATCGCAGGAATGACTTCGCGATCGCGAAGCACAATGCACCAGATGACAGCAGAAGCTAAAAACTAGATTTTTCTCAAAGTTCAAATGGTCCGTAGGCTATCCGAAACTCACCTGAGCCCTCGGGGCTCCAAACCAAGCATGCACACAAACAAGTCCTAAAAAACCTCAAATCACATCCAACAATACTAAAAACACGAATCACACATAGATTCAAGCCTAATGAACTTCGAAACTTCCAATTTCTACAAATGACGCCGGAACCTATCAAATCAAGTCCGATTGACCTCAAATTTTGCACACAAGTCATAAATGACATAACAGACCTATGAAAATTTTCAAAATCGGATTCCGGCCCATATATAAAAAAGTTAACTCCGTAGTCAAACATGGAAATTTTTAGCCTTTAAGTTTTTAGTTTCCGTTAAATGGTCATAACTTGAGTTAAGGACCTCCAAATTAAAATCTGGACATACACCCAAGTCTCAAATCACGATACGGACCTACCTGAACTATCAAAACACTAATCCGAGTCCATTTGCTCAAAATGTTGACCAAAGTCAACTCAGTTGAGTTTTAAGGCTTTATTTCACATTTTAATCAATTTTTCATATAAAAACTTTTCAAATTTTTTTACGGATTACGCACGCAAGTTGAGGAATTATGAATAGTACTTTTCGAGGTCTTAGAACACAGATTTAATTATTAAATTTAAAGATAACCTTTTGGGTCATCACATTCTCCACCTCTAAAACAAACGTTCGTCCTCGAACGGAGTTAGAAAAAGTACCTAAGCTGGTAAAAAGGTGTGGATACTTACTCCGCATGTCCGACTCGGACTCCCAGCTAGATGCTTCTACCGGCGGACCTCTCCATTGCACCCGAACTGAAGGATAACTCTTTGACCTCAGCTGTCGGACCTGCTGGGCTAGAATAACTATCGGCTCCTCCTCATAAGTCAAATCCTTGTCCAATTAGTCTGAACTAAAATCTAACACATGGGACGGATCACCATGATATTTTCAAAGCATAGACACATGAAACATCGGATGAACCGCTGATAAACTAGGTGATAATGCAAGCCTGTAAGCTACTTCACCCACTTTTTCAAGAATTTCAAATTCTTTCTGAACCTCATTACACCTTTCATAGGTAAAGCCCAGAGCAATACTCTTTCTCCAACCATGAATACAATATCACGAACCTTACGGTCGGCATAACTCTTTTGCCTAGACTGAGTTGTGCGAAGTCGATCCTGAATAACTTTGACCTTATCCAAGGCATCCTGTACCAAATCGGTACCCAACAATCGAGCCTCTCCCGGTTCAAACCATCCAACTAGCGAACGACATCGCCTTACGTATAATGCCTCATATGGAGCCATCTGAATGCGCGACTGGTAGCTATTATTATAAGCAAACTCCGCAAGTGGAAAGAATTGATCCCAAGAACCTCCAAAGTCTATAACACAAGTGCGTAGCATATCTTCTAATATCTGGATAGTGCGCTCTAACTGTTCGTCTGTCTGTGGATGAAATATTGTACTCAACTCAACCCGTGTGCCTAATTCACGTTGTACAGCCCTCCAAAAGTGTGAGGTAAACTGCGTACCTCGATCTGAAATAATAGACACGGGCACACCGTGAAGGCGGACAATCTCACGAATGTAAATTTCAGCTTACCGCTCTGAAGAATAGGTAACTGCCACTGGAATGAAATGTGCTGACTTGGTCAACCCGTCCATAATGACCCAAACTACGTCAAATTTTCTCTGAGTCTATGGGAGCCCAACAATAAAATCCATAGTGATACGATCCCACTTCCACTCAGGAATTTCTAACTTCTGAAGAAAACCACCAGGTCTCTGATGCTCGTACTTGACTTGTTGACAATTTAGACACCGAATTACATATGCAACTATATCCTTCTTCATTCTCCTCCACCAATAATATTGCCATAAATCTTGATACATTTTAGCGGCACCTGGATGAATAGAATACCTGGAACTGTGGGCTTTTTCCAGAATTAATTCACGAAGCCCATCCACATTAGGCACACAAATATGACCATGCATTCGCAAAACTCCATCTTCCCCTACAACAACTTGTTTGGCATCACCGTGCCGCACTATGTCCTTGAGGAGAAGTAAATGAGGATCATCATACTACCGTCCTCTAATGCGCTCATATAAAGAAAACCGAGCGACTGTGCAAGCTAAAACCCTACTAGGCTCTGAAACATCTAACCTCACGAACTGGTTATCCAAAGTCTAGACATCTACAGCTAACGGTCTCTCACCAACCGGAATATAAGCAAGGCTGCGCATACTCACAACCTTTCTACTAAAAGCATCGGCCACCACATTAGCCTTTTCGCAGTGATACAAAATAGTGATATCATAGTCTTTCAATAACTCCAACCATCTTCTCTGCCTCAAATTGAGATCCTTTTGTTTGAATAGATACTGAAGGCTATGATGATCAGTAAATACCTCACACGAGACACCGTAGAGGTAATGCCTCCAACTCTTCAGCGCATGAACAATGGCTGCCAATTCTAAGTCATGAACAGGATAATTCTTCTCATGCACTTTCAACTGCCGCGACGCATATGCAATCACATTGCCATCTTGCATCAATACTGCACCAAGTCCATCGTGAGATGCATCACAATACACCGTATAAAATCCTGAACCTCTGGGTAATACCAACACTGGCGCCATAGTCAAAGCAGTCTTGAGCTTCTAAAAGCTCAACTCACACTCGTCTGACCATCTGAATGGGACACCTTTATGTGTTAGTCTGGTCAATGAGTTTACTATAGATGAAAACCCCTCCACGAACAGACGATAATAACCTGCCAAACCCAGGAAACTCCGGATCTCTGTAACTGAAATAGGTCTAGGCCAATTCTGAACAACCTCAATCTTCTTAGGATCCACTTTTATGCCTTCTGCTAATACAACATGCCCCAAAAAGGCAACTGAGTTTAACCAAAACTCACATTTTGAAAATTTAGCATATAACTGATTATTTTTCAAAGTTTGGAGCATACTCAGAAGATGCTTCCCATGCTCCTCTCGACTGCTGGAGTAAATCAAGATATCATCAATGAATGCAACTACAAAGAAATCCAAATAAGGCTTGAACACCCGATTCATCAAATCTATAAATGTTGCTGGGGCATTGGTCAACCCAAATGACATCACTAGGAATTCGTAATGCCCATACCGAGTCCAAAAAGCTGTCTTAGGAACATCAGATGCCCTAATCTTCAATTGATGGTAACCAGACCTCAAGTCGATCTTTGAAAATACATTGGCACCCTTAAGTTGATCGAATAAGTCATCAATTCTTGGTAGTGGATATTTGTTTTTGATAGTGGCCTTATTCAACTGCCGATAATCTATACACATTCGTATAGAGCCATATTTTTTCTTTACAAATAGTACTGGTGCACCCCAGGGCGAGACACTGGGTCTACTGAATCCCTGATCAAGCAAGTCTTTTAACTGATCCTTCAATTGTTTCAACTCCGGCGGGGCCATATGGTATGATGGAATAGAAATGGGCTGAGTGCCCGGAGCCAAATCAATACAGAAGTCAATATATCTGTCAGGTGGCATCCCCGGCAAATCTGCAGGAACTACTTCTGGAAATTCACGAACAACTAGTACTAAGTCCATAGAAGGAACATTCGCACTTGGATCGCGAATATAAGCTAAATAGGCTAGACACCCTTTCTCGACCATACGTCAAGCCTTCATATAAGAAATAACCCTGCTGGTGGAATGACCAGGAGTTCCTTTCCACTCTAAATGAGGTAACCCCGGCATGGCTAGGGTCACTATCTTGGCATGACAATCTAATATAGCATGATAAGGTGACAGTCAATCTATACCCAAGATGACATCAAAATCTACCATATCAAGAAGTAGAAGATCCACACTAGTCACAAGACTACCAATAGTAACCACGCACGAACGATAGATATGATCAACTATAACAAAGTCTCCCACCGGTGTAGATACACACACAGAAACACTCAGAGAATTATAAGGCACAACCAAATATGAAGCAAAATAGGAGGACACATAGGAATATGTAGATCCTGGATCAAATAGAACTGAAGCATCTCTATGGAAAACTGGAATAATACCTGTGATCACAGCATCAGATGACTCGGCCTCAGGCCTAGCTGGAAAAGCATAAAATTGGGGCTGGGCTCTCCCACTCTGAACTGCGTCCCTGGGACAGCCTCTAACTGGCTGGCCTCCACCTCTAACGGTCTGACCTCCACCTCTAATGGCCTGACCTTCACCTCTAGCTATCTGACCCCTACCTCTAGTTGGCTAAGCAGGAGGTGAAGCAACCGGTGCCGGTATGATGGCACGAGAATCCTGCCGAGATCTGTTACTCGACAACCTGGGGCAATACCTCCTGATGTGACCAATGTTCCCACACTCATAACACCTTTCCTGATACCGTGGCTGCTGAAGTTGAAGCTGACCCGAACGTGCTAAATAACCGCCGTAGTGACTCTGGATGGGTGGTGCACTGATAAGAGCTAAATGTGCACTAAATGTTGGCTGCCCAGAGTAAGGCATAATAAGACTGTGACTCCCTGAAGCACCAGGAGATATCTGAAGTGCTGAATGAAATGGTCTGGGAGGATGACCCCTACCAAAATTACCCCTGCCTCCAGACGAGGCACCACTGAAACCACCGAATTGACGAGGCCTCTTATCAGACCTCTGCCATCTCTCCTGTGCAAAAACCATCTCGATCCTCCTCGTGGCATTAGCAGCCGCCTGAAAGTAAATCTCACTTCCGGTCTCCTTGGCCATCTGAAGCTTGATAGGGTGAGTGAGTCCCTCAATAAACCTCCTCACTCTCTCTCCCTCAGTAGGTAGTAAAAGGAGAGCATGACGGGAAAAATCCACAAAACGGGACTCGTATTGAGTAACACACATACTGCCCTGTTGTAGACGCTCAAATTGCTTGCGGTAATCCTCTCTCAGTGTGATATGAAGAAACTTTTCCAGAAATAGTTGTGAGAACTGCTTCCAGGTAAGTGCAGGCGATCCAACTGGTCTGGTCAATGTATAATCTCTCCACTACCTCTTGGCGGAACCCGTCATCTGAAATACAGTAAAATCAACCCCATTGGTCTCAACTATACCCATGTTCCGCAGCACCTCATGGCAACGGTCAAGATAATCCTGTGGGTCCTCAGAAGGTGTACCTCTGAAGTGAACTGGAAAGAGCTTAGTAAACTTATCTAGTCTCAATAAGGCCTCAAAAGACATGGCAGGCCTATCACTGGTCTATGCCGCAATAACTGGCTTTACTACCAAAGCTAGCGGGACTGCTGGAGCCTGATTCTGGGGAGCCATCTGTTCCAGAGCGGGAGTAGTGAGAGTTTGTGCTCCTCCCCCAGCCTGTGAGACGGCTGGTGCCATTGGAAATGTACCATTCTGGGCCACGCCCTCCATAAGACTTACCAAACGGACTAGAGCATCCTGAAGAACTGGAGTAACTCCAAATCCTTGCGGGACCTGAACTGGTCCAACTGGTACAGTTTGAACTGGAAACTCCTCCTGAATATCCGCCTGAGGTTCTACAATAGGTGATGCTGCTCAAGCTCTATACTGAGCCCTACCTCTGCCTCTGCCTCTGCCTCGGCTTCGACCTCTACCCCTGGCCATAATTTCCACCGGGGGCTCTTGTCCCTGTCCGTCGGTAGATGTATTACGTGTTCTCACTATCTGTGAGAGAATAAGAATAGAATGGTTCAATTATTGAAAATAGAATAAGATCGCACGACAGAATAAGAAAGAAGTGATATTGTTCCTAAACTTTATAGCCTCTGAAAGATAAGTATAAACGTCTCTGTACCGATCCTTCAGGCTCTACTAAGTCTGCCCGTAACTCATGAGACCTATGTAACCTAGTGCTCTGATACCAACTGTCATGACCCAAAATTCCCACCTTCGGGACCGTGATGGCGCCTAACATTTCACTTGTTAGGCAAGCCAACATTAGAATAATATTAGTTATTTTAAAACAATTTTAAATTAATTAATAACAAAAAAACAAATGCAGAAGTAAAGTCTAAAATGTAGTGAATAATCCATAATAATAGCAATGTCTAAAATACCATCCCAGAACTGGAGTCACAAGTGCACGAGCTTCTAGAATGATATAAATAATAGTCTGAATAAAATAAAACTGTCTGAAAGCAAACACACAGCTAAAGTAAAGTAGACGGAGACTTCAGAACTGCGGACGCCATGCGGTTATACCTCAAGTCTCCTCTGAGTAGCTGAAATCCGAGCAAGTCTATGGTGCGCCACTGGGACCAACTCCGAAATCTGCACAAGAAGTGCAGAGTGTAGTATCAGTACAACCGATCCCATGTACTGGTAAGTGCCGAGCCTAACCTCGATGAAGTAGTGACGAGGCTAAGGCGGGTCACTTACATTTAACCAATACGCAATAATAGTAATAACAACAATAATAATAACGAAAATATTAGTAAGACCAGTAAATAATATTAATAATTGAAATCTACTCAGCAGCCACAATCCCTCAACTTGTTTCTATTGCGGCATGCAACCCGTTCCTCCAATATGAATTTTAAACAATTATGTTGCGGCGTGCAATCCGATCCCCCCAATATAGACTTTTAAATAAGTCTATTACGGCGTGCAATCTGATCCCCCAATATAGATTTACTTTCATTTCCGTTGCGACGAGCAACCCTATCCCCCAATATATTTTAGCAATTCATAAATGTAATAAAAATTACTCCAATAAATACCACGTCCAATGAGAAACTATTAAGAATCAAGGCACACAATAATTATAATTTATTTATGAACAAACAATGATAATTAGTAATTAATTGTGGAAATCATGGAGAAAATAGACACTTTAATATTTAGTATGCTAAATGTCAAATAGCAATTAAGACACATAAGTCAAATAAGCATGTAACAATTATTGCAGGAATTCAAGAATTAATATTTGACAATGAATATGAGTGAAACAATTAATATAATAATTAATTCATGATTTAAAATAATTTATGATTTTTCAAGTAATTATGCAAACAATTAATTTGATAACGTATAGACAATCGTCACCTTGCCTATACATCATACACATGCATCTCACATAACAAATAATTCAAAGGTTCTATTCCCTCAAGTCAAGGTTAATCACGACACTTACCTCACTTCGAAACCAAATTCAAGTTTCCAATACACCCTTGCCTCGTGAATTAGTATCCAAAATCCTCAAATCTAGTCATAAACAATTCAATATACTCAATACAAATCGTAGGAATTAATTTCATATGAATTTACAATTTTTTTGGATAAAAATCCGAAATTTATTTTAAAAATCAACAGTGGGACCCATATCTCGAATCCCGAAAAAACTCACGAAATCCGAACACCCGTTTCGATACGAGTTCAACCACACAAAAATTATCAAATTCCGACATCGGATTGGCTTTCAAATCTTTATTTCACATTGTTGGAAGATTTTATAAAAATTTGATTTTTCTTCCATTAGTTCACGGATTCATGATGTAAATGAATATGGAATCATGAAATATAATCAATATAGGATAAGGAACACTTTTCCCCAATGTTTTCTCGTGAAAATCTCCCAAAAATCGTCATACCCGAGCTCAAAATCGAAAATGGTGAAAAATGGGTCGAAATCCTATTTCCAGAACTTAAGTTCTGTTTGCCCAGATTTTTACTTATCGCGATCGCGGAAATTCGTTCGCGATCGTGTAGAACAACTTTTGCCCATGTCCATTTTACTCTTCGCAATTTCGGATAATTCTTTGCGATCGTGAATCATGTTTTGGTTGCCCGGAATTTATACTCTACGCGATCGCGTAAATGGCCATGTGATCGCAGAGAACATTTTCTCAACCATACGCGATCGCGTACTGACTTGTGCGATCGCGTAGCACAATTTTGGGTGCTTCAGCTTCTACCTCATTCTCTCTTCGCGAATGCGAGGCTTCGATCGCGAACGCGAAGCTTTGAACTTCGACCCTTCGAGAACGCGTGCCCTCGGTCGAGAACGCGAAGTACAAAATGTGCCAGTCCAACTTTTCTCTTCGCGATCACAAAGCACAATGCACCAGATGACAATAGAAGCTAAAAACCAGATTTTTCTCAAAGTTCAAATGGTCCGTAGGCTATCCGAAACTCGCTCGAGCCCCTCGAGAACTCAACCAAATATACAAACAAGTCCTAAAACATTATACGGACTTAGTCGAAACCTCAAATCACATCCAACAACACTAAAAACATGAATCACACATAGATTCAAGCCTTATGAACTTTGAAACTTCCAATTTCTACAAACGACGCCGGAACCTATCAAATCAAGTCCGATTGACCTCTAATTTTGCACACAAGTCATAAATGACATAACAGAACTATGAAAAGTTTCAGAATCAGATTCCGGCCCGATATCAAAAAATCAACTTCATGGTCAAACTTGGAAATCTTTAGCCTTTAAATTTCTAGTTTCCGTTAAATGGCCATAACTTGAGCTAGGGACCTCGAAATTAAATTCCGGGCATACGCCCATGTCCCAAATCACTATACGGACATACTAGAACTGTCAAAATACTGATCCTAGTCAATTTGCTCAAAATATTGACCAAAGTCAACTCAGTTGAGTTTTAAGGCTCTATTTCACATTTTTATCAATTTTTCATATAACAAATTTCCGAAATATTTTACGGACTGTGCACGCAAGTCGAAAAATAATGAATTGTGCTTTTCGAGGTCTAAGAACACAAAATTAACTATTAAATTTAAAGATGACCTTTTGGATCATCACAGGTAGCGAGACTACATCAGTAGTTTATGTGGCAAACGGTTGGGGACTATATATGTATACTTATACAATTGCTATTTTTGTACTTATTTTCCTCCTTGATTGTTTAGTGAAGGATTAAAGGTGAATAATAATGTCAGATCCATCTAAACTCCAATAGAGTTTATGAGAAATATATAATTACCAACAATGGTAATATTTCCTAAGTATCATTATGACTTAACTTCATGGTTCACTTGAACTCCAGCTGAGTACGGCCACCAGAAGCGGCTATGTTTCATATATCTCATTGTAACTAAATTTTGTTAACCACCAGAGGTGCTATATTCTTATGACCACCAGAAGTGATAATTTAGGCTTGCTATAGTTACAATGAAGATAAGTTAGAGAAAATTCTTTATATTATATGCATACCTCGATTTGATTCTGAAGAAGCAAATCTCTTAAAAGAGGTTCGAAGCATCACAATTTGATGTGATTATGCACGTTCAGATAATTATGTTCTATCTCCTGAAGGAATAGAACTTTTGATAATATGTCACGACCCCAATTTTACTCTGTAGGATGTCGTGATGGCACCTAATCTCTAAGACTAGGTAAGCCTAACAATTTGCGAAATAACTGAATAATAAACTGAACTCCAATCTCAACACATGATATGTAAACAGAAACTGCAATTTTTAAATATTGTTAACCACCAGAGGTGCTAAGTCACAAGATTCTAAGAGCAAATACTAAGTGTATCTAGACACTAGAGTCTAAAGAGAATAAGGAAAACTACATAGTAAGGATATAGAGGGACTCCGAGGTCTGCGGAGTTGGCAAATATACCTTGAAGTCTCCATGTGCGGTCCAACTCACTAGTATCTGGTCTGGTGGGAAGAACCTGCATCTGCACAAAATGATGTGCAGAAGTGTAGTATGAGTAGACCACAACGGTACCCAGTAAGTACCAACCCTAACCTCGGTAGAGTAGTGACGAGGCCAGGTCCGGTCCCTACTGGTTTAAAAGATAAGCAAGGCAGAAGATATAATAATATTTGAGATGACTTAGAATTTACACAATGAGAAGTTCCAGAAACTATCAGCACAATAAATAGAGGTAAACAACAAGGGCGCTCCCGAGGTACCGCCTCATAATACCAAATGTTAATATGCACGATAGCGAAATCTCCCGAGGTACCGCCTCGTAGTCCTAAAGTAAATATGCAAGACAGGGGGGATCTCTCGAGTAAACGCCTCGTAGTCTTAAAGTAAATATGCAAGACAGGGGGGATCTCTCGAGGAACCGCCTCGTAGTCCCAAAGTAAATATGTAAGATAGGAGGATCTCCCGAGGAACCGCCTCGTAGTCCCAAAGTAAATATGCAGCAGATAACCAAAGGAACAACGAATTTACAGGAAGAAATCTTACTGTTAAAGATTTAATTCAAATCAAGGGAAGTAGGTAATTCAACTAAGCATGTTGCACAAATTGCAAGTAAGAGTTAAGGCACGTAGACATGCGATACTAGGCTAAACATGATCACTACATATGCTAAGGCAACTCAATTAAGGAATTTGAAAGAAGATAACTCGGGAAGAACATGAATTTCCACATTTAGCCCGGCACTCGTCACCTCGCGTACACAGCGCTCACCTATCACAAATGGTTACAACAATAACAAATTCTAAGGAGATTTCCCCCACACAAATATAGATAAGTCACTTACCTCAAATATCGCTCAATCAATCGATAATGATACCTTTCCCTCGATTTTCAGACTCCGAATGGCCCAAATCTAGCCAAAGGAAATTACATATCATGAATACAACTACAAGAAACTAATTTAAATCATAAATCTACGACTTTAGCAAAGAATAAAAAAATCTCCCCAAAATGTCGACCCATGCCCACGTCACGGAATCGGGTAAAAGTCATAAAATACAAACACCCATTCGATATCGAGTTCACCTATACCAAAATTACCAAAATCCAACACCAAGTCGCCACTCAAATCCCCAAATTTAACTTTCCAAATCCCTAGCCTCAAACTCCCAAATTCCACCTTAAACACACACAATCTAGGTGGGAAACTCAATGGGAAAAATAAGGTCATTGATCAAAAATAAGTACAAGAGACTTACCTCAAGAAATTCCACAAAAATGCTCTAAATATTGCCAAGACCCGAGCTCAAATTTTTTTAAAATGAGCAAAATCGCGAACCCTTGCATTTAAGTGTTCTGCCCAGCACTTCCGCTCCTGCGGAAACTTAGCTGTATCTGCGGCTTCGCAGAAGCGACAACATACCCACTTCTGCGGTTCTAGTTTCCTCGCCCATTTCTGCTTCTGCGGTTCAAAGACCGATTCTGCGGGTGCGCATCTGCGGATACTCTTCCACTTCTACGGACAGGCCTCCCAAGCACTCGTCCACTTCTGCGATCACTCTTCCGCAAAAGCGACTCCGCTTCTGCGGCCTTCACGTCGCATCTACGACCACTGGCTAATTCCCCCAGCCCCGCATCTACGCCCAATTGCTCGCTTTTGCGGGTTGGCACCTGCGGTCAATCTTGCGCAGGTGCGATTACACCAGAACTGGTGCCCTCAGCCATTCTCCCAAATTCACATTTGATTTGTTAACCATCCAGAATCCACTTGAGGCCCCCGGGACCTTAACCAAACTTACTAACAAGTCCTACAACATCATACAGATTTATTCAAGCCTCTAGATCACATCAAGCAACGCTAAAAATACGAATTGCACATCGATTCAAGCCTAATGAACTTTAAAACTTCAAACTTCTACATCAGATGCCCAAACCTATCAAATCAAGTCCAATTGACCTCAAATTTTGCACACAAGTCATAATTGACATTACGGACATACTACAACTTCTGGAATCGGAATCCAACCCCGATATCAAAAGTCCACCTCCGGTCAAACCATTCAAAAATCATCCAATTTTCCAACTTCCGCCAATTGACGCTAAAATGATATACGGACCTCCAATTCAACATCTGAACACACTCCTAAGACCAAAATCATCCTACGGAGGTATTGGAACCCTCGAAACTCCATTTTGGAGTCCTCTTCACAAAGTTCGAATTACGGTCGATTCCTACGACTTAAACTTCTATTTCAGGGACTATGTGTCCCACTCCGAAACCAAAAAAAATCCTCCCGGTAAGTTACGTAACCACAAAATAAAATACAGGGAGCAATAATTAGGGGTTCAGGGAAAATACTCTCAAAATGACCGGTTGGGTCGTTACATCCTCCCCCTCTTAAAACAAACGTTCGTCCTCGAACGAGTATAGAGACATACCTGAAGTGGTAAAAAAGTGAGGATAACGGCTGCACATATCATGCTCGGTCTCCCAAGTCGCCTCCTCGATCGAATGATCCCTCCACTGAACCTTCACAAAAGCCATGTTCTTTGACCTCAACCTTCGAACCTGCTTGTCCAAAATGGCCACCGACTCCTCAACATAGGATAGATCTTTCTCCAACTGGACTGAGCTGAAGTCCAACACATGAGATGGATCGCCATGATACTTCCGGAGCACGGAAATATGGAATACTGGATGAACTGTAGAGAGACTAGTTGGCAGTGCAAGTCTGTAAGCCACCTCTTCAACCTTCTAAAAAATCTCAAAAGGCCCGATATACCTAGGGCTCAACTTGCCCTTCATTCCGAACCTTATAACACCCTTCATGGGCAAAACCAGGAGCAAGACCCACTCCCCAACCATGAATGTAATGTCGCGAACCTTCCGATCCGCATAACTCTTCTTCCTGGACTGGGTTGTACGAAGTCGATCCTGAATCAATTTAACATTTTCCAAAGCATCCTGGACTAAGTCTGTACTCAATAACCTAGCCTCACCTGCTCAAACCAACCCACTAGAGACCGGTACCTTCTATCATACAAAGCCTCATACGGGGCCATTTGAATGCTTGACCGATAACTGTTATTGTAGGAAAACTCCGCAAGTGGCAAGAACTAATCCCAATCACCTACAAAATCAATCACACATGCACGAAGCATAACCTCCAATATCTGAATAGTGCGCTCGGACTGTCCGTCCGTCTGAGGGTGAAATGTTGTACTCAACTCCACACGAGTACCCAACTCACGCTGTAAGGCTCTCTAGAACCGTGATGTAAACTGCGTACCCCGATCAGAGATGATAGCTACCGGTATGCCATGGAGCCTGACGATCTCGTGAATGTAAACCTGAGCGAGCTGCTCTGAAGAGTAAGTAGTAACCACAAGGATGAAATGCGCTGACTTGGTCAATCAATCCACAATCACCCAAACTGCATCGAACTTCCTCCGAGTTCGTGGGAGCCCAACAACGAAATTCATAGTGATTCGCTCCCATTTTCACTCTGGGATCTCTAAATTCTGAAGCAATCCACCTAGTCGTTGATGCTCATACTTCACCTGTTGATAATTTAGGCAACGAGCTACATATTACACTATGTCCTTCTTCATTCGCCTCCACCAATAATGTTACCTCAAATCCTGATACATCTTTGCGTCACATGGATGAATGGAGTACCGCGAGATGTGAGCCTCCTGGAGAATCAACTCACGCAAACTATCAACATTAGGCACACACAGCCTGCCCTACATTTGTAATACACCATCATCTCCAATAGTGACTTCCTTGGCATTACCGTGCTAAACCGTGTCCTTAAGGACAAGCAGATGGGGGTCATCATACTGATGCTCTCTGATACGATGATAAAGAGAAGACTGAGAAACCACACAAGCCAAAACTCGGCTCGGCTCGAAACATCCAATCTAATAAACTGGTTGGCCAAGGCCTGAACAACCAAGGCTTAAGGCCTCTCTACTACTGGTAGATATGCTAAACTACCCAAACTCTCAGCCTTGTGACTCAAGGCATCGGCCACCACATTGGCCTTCCCGGGATGAAAGAGAATGGTGATGTCATAATCCTTAAGTAGTTCCAACCATATCCGTTGCCGCAAGTTAAGATCCTTCTATTTAAACAGATGTTGTAGACTCCAGTGATCGGGGAAAACCTCACAAGGGACACCGTACAAGTAGTGACACCAGATCTTCAAAGAATGAACAATAGCTTATAACTCAAGGTCGTGGATGGGATAGTTTTTCTCGTGCACCTTCATCTATCTAAACACGTAGGTAATCACCCTACCATCCTGCATCAACACCGCGCCGAGACCAATGCGCGGCGCATCACAATACACTGTATAGGACCCCAATCCAGCAGGAAACACCAACACTGGGTTGTAGTCAAAGCAGTCTTGAGCTTCTGAAAGTTCTCCTCACAATCCTCGTTCCACCTGAATGGAGCACCCTTCTAGGTCAATCTGGTCATAGGTGATGCAATAGACGAGAAACCCTCTACAAATCGACGGTAATACCCCGCCAAGCCAAGAAAACTCCGGATCTCCGTAGTTGAAGATGGTTTGGGCCAACTTTGCACTACTTCAATCTTCTTCGGGTCTATCTTGATCCCCTCACTCAATACCACATGACCCAAAAATGCCACTGAATCTATCCAGAATTCACACTTCGAAAATTTTGCATATAACTTCTTTTCTCTCGAGGTCTGAAGCACAGTCCCCAGGTGCTACTCATGATCCTCCCGACTCCGGGAGTACACCAGAATGTCGTCAATAAACACAATGATGAAAGAGTCAAGATAGGGATGAAATACACTGTTCATCAAGTGCATGAATGTTGCTGGGGCATTGGTTAGCCTAAAAGATATCACAAGGAATTCGTAATGACCATACCGAGTCCTAAAAGCAGTCGATCTTAGAGAACACTCTGGCACCCTAAAGCTGATCAAATAGGTCATCAATACGTGGCAATGGATACATGTTCCTCACTGTAACCTTGTTCAACCGGCGATAGTCGATACACATTCGCATAGAACCATCCTTTTTCTTCACAAACAAGACATGGGCACCCCAAGGTGACATACTGGGCCGAATGAAGCCGTTATCAAGCAACTCTTGCAACTGTTTCTTTAATTCTTTAACTCTGTCGAGGCCATACGATAAGGTGGAATATAAATGGGATGAGTTCCGATAACAAATCAATACCGAAGTCAATATCCCTATCGGGAGGCATGCCTGGAAGATCCCTCGAGAATACATCTGAATAGTCCCTCACTATCGGAACAGACTATAGTAGGAGTATCAACACTAACATCCCTCACATAGGCCAGATAGGCATCACACCCCTTCTCAACCATTAGCTGAACTTTAAGAAATGAGATAACCCTGCTAGGAACACGATCTAAGGTACCTCTCCACTCTAGCCATGGTAGACCTGGCATAGCCAATATCACCATCTTGGAATGAAAATCAAGGATAATATGATAAGACGACAACCAGTCCATGCCCAAAATAACATCGAAATCCACCATACTGAGCAATAATAAATCGACTCTGGTCTCAAAACCACTAAGAACAATCAAATACGATCGATACACACAGTTAACAACAATAGAATCACCCACAGATGTAGATACATAAACAAGTAAACTCAGGGAATTATGGGATACACCCAAATGCGGGGCAAAATAAGATGACACATAGGAATAAGTGTAGCCTGGATCAAATGACACTGAGCATCTCTATGACAGGCCGGAACAGTACCTGTGATAACAGAATCCGATGAAACTGCCTCCGTCCTAGCAGGAAGGGCATAATATTTGGCCTGGCCTCCCCTCTAGGGTGACCTCTTCCTGTCCGACCTCCATCTCTAGCTGACTATGAAAGTGGGGTGGTAGCTAGTGCTGTAACCATAGCCTGAGGACCTGGTAGAGCACGCGGTGCCTGAGAAAATCTGTAGAGGTGTACCCTTCTTAAATTTGGGGCAATCCCTCACCACATGATGAGTGTCACCAATCTCAAAACAAGCTCTCGGAGGACATGGCTGCTGCGACTGGCTCGGGCCTGATCGACTATACTAGCCACTGAAAGCACCCCATACAAGAGGCACACTAGACACTAGCAGCGCATAATAAGGATCATGGGGCCTGGTAGTGGCTGGAGTAACGCTGGAGGCTGGAAGTGCTGAATGAACAAGGCGACCCATTTAACGCCTTCCTTGACGAGCTGCCACTGGGGCACGAGTACCACTGTAAGTGACGTACTATTGAAAGCTCTCGACCTCTCTATCCCAAGTTAGCATGCCCTCTAACCTCCTACCAATCCCTACTACATGCTGGTAAGCAATATCCATATCCAACTCTCGGGCCATGCTCAATCTGATGCTGGGGTTGAGCCCTTCGATAAGCCGACGGACCCGCTTCCGAACAGTAGCAACCAAGGCCGGTGCATGCCTAGCCAAATCATGGAATTGGACCGCATACTCTAACACGGTCATAGAACCCTAGCGCAACTACTCAAACTCTACGCGCCAAGCATCTCTGAGACTCTGGGGAACATACTCCCTCAAGAACATATTTGAGAGCTGAGTCCAACTGAGTGAAGCTGCCTCAGTCGGACTACCCAACTCGTATGCGCGCCACCACTGATAGGCCGCTCTTCTAATCTGGAATATAGTGAAAAAAAACCCATTAGTCTCCGCAACACCCATAGTACGGAGGATACAATGGCACTCCTCAAGAAAACCCTGGGCATCCTCTGACGCCAAGCCACTGAAAGTAGGAGGGTGGTACTTCTTGTACCTCTCAAGCCTGAGCTTCTCCGCCTCAGAAACTGCTACCCTAAACTCGGGCTTAACTGGAGCTACCGACTACATCGGTATGATCTCTAAAACCTAGTCGACCTGAACCCGCTGCTCTGGGGTACCAGCGACGGTAGTCTGTGCTCCTCCCCCAGCTTGAGATGTGGCAGGAGCAAGTGGTATCAATCCTACCTGAGCCAAGGTGTTGAACATGCTCAGAAAGTGGGTTAGAGTCTATTGGAGGGCTGGTGCAGTAACAATCGTCTCAGGTGCCTGCCCTCCAATTGGAGCTTCTGGTGGCTCCTCTGTAGTAGCTCGTGTGGGTGCTCTGGCTGCACCACGTGGACGTCCTCGGCCTCTACCCCGGCCCTAGCCTCTCGCGACTATAGTAGGGGGCGCGGGTGTCTGGTCATCCAATCCAGTTGTACGTGTCCTTAACATATGTGAGAGGATACAAAGATAGAAATTTAGAATGTGAAGTCAAAATCTCGCACGAAAAGGAATCAATGAAGTGAAGCTTTTCCTAACAGTTCAATAGCCTCCCGAAGATAAGTACAGATGTCTCTGTACCGATCCGCGAGACTCTACTAAACCTGCTTGTGACTCATAATACCTATGAACCTAGTGCTCTGATACCAACTTGTCACGACCCCAATTTCCCTCCGTAGGATGTCGTGATGGCAAAGACTGGGTAAGCATAACAATTTGTGGAATAACTGAATAATAAACTGAACTCCAATCTCAACACATGATATGTAAACAGAAATTGCAATTTTTAAATAATTACAACTCCCAAAACCCGGTAGAAATAAGTCACAAGCTTTTAAGAGAAAACACTAAGTATCTCTATACACCAGAGTCTAAAGAAAATAAGGAAAACAACATAGTAAGGATAGAGGCGGTCTCCGAGGTCAGTGGATGCTGGCAAATATACCTTGAAGTCTTCACGTGCGGTCCAACTCACTGGTATCTGGTCTGGTGGGAAGAACCTGGATCTGCACAAAAAGATGTGCAGAAGTGTAGTATGCGTACACCATAACAGTACCCATTAAGTATCAAGCCTAACCTCGGTAGAGTAGTGGTGAGGCCAGGTCAGGGATCTACTGGTTTAAAATATAAGCAAGGCAGAAGATATAATAATATTTTAGATGACTGAGAATCTACACAATGAGACGTTTCAGAAACTATCAGCATAGTAAATAGAGGTAAACAACAGGGGCACTCCTGAGGTACCGCCTCGTAGTACCAAATGTAAATATGCACGACAGCGGGAACTCCCGAGGTACCACCTCGTAGTCCCAAAGTAACTATGCAAGCCAAGGGGGATCTCCCGAGTAAACGCCTCGTAGTCCCAAAGTAAATATGCAAGACATGGGGGATCTCTCGAGGAACCGCCTCGTAGTCCCAAAGTAAATATGCAAGACAGGGATATCTCCCAAGGAATAGCCTCGTAGTCCCAAAGTAAATATGCAGCAGATAACCGAAGGAACAACGAATTTACAATAAGAAATCTTACAATTAAAGAATTAATTCAAATCAAGGGAAGCAGGTAATTCAACTAAGCGTGTTGCACAAATTGCAAGTAAGAGTTAAGGCATGTCGCATTTCTGCTTCTGCGGTTCAAAGACTGCTTCTACGGGTGCGCATATGCGCATACTCGTCCGCATCTGCTGACAGGCCTCCCGAGCACTTGTCCGCTTCTGCGATCACTCTTCCGCATAAGCTACTCCGCTTCTGCGGCCTTCACGTCACATATGCGACCACTGGCCAATTCCCCCAGCCCCGCATATATGCCCAATGGTTTGCTTTTGCGGGCTCGCACCTGCGGTTAATCTTGCGCAGGTGCGATTACACCAGAACTAGTGCCCTCAGCCATTCTCCCAAATCCAAATTTGATCTGTTAACCATCCAGAATCCACCTGAGGCCCCTGGGAACTTAACCAAACTTACAAAAAAGTCCTAAAACATCATACGGACTTTGTCGAGCCTCTAGATCACATCAAACAACGCTACAAATACAAATTGCACATCGATTCAAGACTAATAAACTTTAAAACTTCAAACTTCTATGTCTGATGCCGAAACCTATCAAATCAAGTTCGATTGACCTTAAATTTTGCACACAAGTCATAATTGACATTACGGACATACTCCAACTTCCGAAATTAGAATCCAACCTTAATATCAAAAGTCCACTTCAGGTCAAACCTTACAAAAATCATCTAATTTTCAAACTTCCGCCAATTGACGTTAAATTTACCTACGGGCCTTCAATTCAACATCCGAACACACTTCTAAAACCAAAATCACCCAACGGAGCCATTGAAACCCTCAAAACTCCATTTCGGAGTCCTCTTCAGATAGTTCAAACTACGGTTGATTTCTACGACTTAAACTTCCATTTCAGGGACTATGTGTCCCATTCCACTCCGAAACCAAAACAAATCCTCCTGGCAAGTTATGTAACCACAAAAAAATAGAGGGATCAATAATTAGGGGTTCGGGGCATATACTCTCAAAACGACTGGCCGAGTCGTTACATAATATTAATCCATTTCCTAATGTGAATGTGACAATATTAAATATGAACGCGCTCTTGATGTAAATATATTACGATTCACCTCCAGAAAAGGTAATACGATTAAGAGAATATATTCTCAATATTTTATATTTCAAATTTCTCCTGAAGTAGTAAATAATTATAATTTCCTCCTGAAGTAGGAAAATATTATGTAGTGGTAAAAATATTAAAATTCTTAATTTTTGTCATTTATAAATTTTGAATTTTCTTTATATTGTTCATTTGATTATAATTTTCTCTTATGACACCAGAAGTGTCTGAGTAATATTTGGTAGTATAAAATTTATCAAAAGCTCCTGAAGAGCTAACTGTTTGTCTAGAAGACACATGACACCAGTAGTTTCCGATAAATATTAGATTGTGGATAGTGAATAAAGGCTCTCGAAGATCTTATATACAAATATGTCATTCATATTATATGATTATGATCAAAACATATGTTGTAGTAAACCTGAAGTTTACTAATACAAATGGCCATCATATTGAGACTACAAATGACTAGAAGATTGAAAATCTTCATGTTTCTACAATCATAGGGGGTAAAATAATATGTATGTGAGAAGTTACCCACCTTATTCTTCAATTTATACTACATCATGTATCAAAGTAAACCAGAAGTTTACTAATGTAAAAACAGTTACAATAAATCAGAAGTTTTATTGCGGCAAAAATAGCTACAGTAAAACAGAAATTTGCTGATACAAAAATAGCCACAGTAAATCAGAAGTTTACTAATGCAAAAGTTTATGTCATAGTAACCCAGAAGTTTACTAAAAGATAGCACAATATGATAAACTTGAAGTTTACATTTGCCATCTGGTTTAAATATGATAAGCTAATTGAGAATTATGATAAACATAAATTGAAGAACTAAAAGATTCTTCAAAAATTCGCTTGTGTTGCTTATTCTCATAATAAATTGATTATACCAGCTAAAGTTTGGACTAAGACCCCTGAATTCTGGAATATATAAAAGGTGAACATGGGCCCATTCACTTATCATGTGAACCACTTATATATGCATATATGAGATGGTTACATGTGTGTTTATTATCAACCCGTTGTTTGGCATTTGAAATTGCTTTTCTCGATTAAGAGCATAATTTCCAGAATATGTAATCAAGACAATTCATCTTGAAAATGCATGTATATTCAAGTTGGTTTAGCATGGAATGTCTCATGTAATGGCTAAATCATTTCTTATGAGAACAAAACTTCCCGTGTTGGTCTAAGATTTTCTAAATTGCATACAACATCACTTGTATGCATCAGACCAATAATATATAATAAGTCCTCCCCTCATAATTGGTTTAGGATCAGAAACCAAATATTTTTACTATCTAATTACTTTTGATATGTGGTATATGATTAATTTCTCTACCATATTGCATAAAGATAGGTTTCCCAAAGAAAATTGGGGATATATGTTAGTTTTTCTAACATTTGGGAGATGGAATAAACCGTTGGAAAATATTCCATATTAATCAAATTATCATTATTATGATCCTAACCTAGAAGATAATTCAAGTCAAATGCCAAAAGCATTTGTTGATCCAAAATAAAATATCATATTTCAGCTACAAATGCTCCTATTAAAATTAAAGTCCCTGAAAGATAGAGTTTACTGTATGCATGAAGCGTGGTAGAATATCCCTCATATTAGTTCAAAAGAATGAATTTCATGTTGGAAGCTTAAATGAAAAGGGTTAACCGAAATTTGACTTTTGTGTAAACGACATCAAAATGGAGTTTTGATTGTTTCAATAGTTCCGTATGGTGATTTCGGACTTAGGAGTATGTCTGGATATTTATTTTGAAGTCCATAGTTGAATTTAGCTTGAAATGGCGAAAGTAAGAAATTGGAAGTTTGGAAGTTTGACAGAAAGTTGACTTTTATGATATCGAGTCCGGATTGTGATTCCGGAAATTTCAGTAGCTTCGTTATGTCATTTATGACTTGTACGCAAAATTTGAGTTCATTCCGAATTGATTTGATATATTTCAGCGCGGGATTTGGAAGTTGAAAGATATAAAGTTTATTAAGTTTGAATTGAGGTGCGGTTCGTAGTTTCAATGTTGTTATATGTGATTGGAGGTCTCGAGTATGTCCGTAATATGTTTTGAGACTTGTTGGTATGTTCGGACGGGGTCTCGAGGGGCTCGGGTGAGTTTTGGGGTAGTTTCGGACCATTTCTAGTTGCTGGTATTTGGCTAAAGGGGTGTACAGTGCGATAGCATGGATCTGGCTACGATAGCAAAGAGAAAATAAGGAAAATGGAATTGTGCACCGCGATCGCAGAAGCCTTCACGCGATCGAATAGAATAAAATCTCGGATGCACTGCCCCCGACTTTGGAAGCTTATATTTCGCAATCTATAAGAAATTTGGAGATAATCTAAAAATAAAAGTTGTAGCCCTTGGTGTTTCGTTTTCAGAAAGTTAAACCATTTGTAATTTGAAGTTTTGTACCAAAACTTATGACCATTAAACTAGAGGTTGTCCGGAAGAGTTAGACAAGGCTGTTGGAAATTTGTTCATCGTGATCGCGAGGGAATGGCCGCGATCACAAAGAGTAAACATTTGCTGGAAATTTTTTTGCTTCGTGATTGCGAAGCATTTTCCGCGATCGCAAAGAGTAAATGCCTAGACAGAAGCTATATTTTGAGGTTTCGGCCATTTTAACATATTTGGAGCTATGGAGCTCGGATTGAAGCGATCGTTTATGCGATTTTCACCATATGGATTGTGGTAAGTGATTCTAACTCAGTTTTGGTTAAATTGCATGAATCTACTGCATTTTTTATCAACAAATTAGTATTTTAGTTTGAAAATAGTAGAAAAGTTTATAGACTTTAATTGAGGATTTGAAGGCCGAGTTGTGGTCGAATTTCAATAATTTTGTTATGGTTGGACTCGTGGTTGAATGGGTTGTCGAATTTTGTGAATTTCGTCGGGTTCTGAGACGTGGGTCCCACTGTCGACTTTTCGAGCGAAGTTGAATTTTTTTATAAATTGTTAAATTATAAGAATTGGAGTACATTGTGATTAATTTTTACGTTGTTTGAATAGATACAGATTGTTTCGCTTAAATTGAGGAGATAGGAAGGCGTTGGAGGTTGATACAAGCGGAATGGAATTTCTTGAGTATTGTTTATCATGCTCGGCATTTGATTCGGCTTGTTCGAGGTAAGTAACTCTTCTGAATTTGGTTCTGAGGGTATGAATCTCTGAATTTCGTGGTATATGAATTGTTTGGAGGTGACGCACATTCTAGGTGGCGGGGGTGTAGGCATGCACCATAGAAATTGTGACTTAATTGATTCAGTGGAGTTGCATAATCAAATAATCTTGTCATTATCCACATATCCTCCACGTGTTAGAGAAATTGAGATGAGACTCGTGTTAAAGATCATGTTTAGGCTACGTGTCGATCTTTTGGGACCTACAAAGGTCTTATTGCTATTGAATTACTTGTTTGAATTTACAATTATGTACTCAGTCACATCTATCATTTGCATATCATATCTCAGTCCTATGAATTTGATTTGTGGTGTTAAAGCATGGTTACTTCTTTGAGTGTTGTTGTGCTAATGGGGCACGTGTCTTTTGGCCCGTTTAGGCGGTACAATTTAGATTTGTGCTAATGGATTCAAAATATATATGTGGCAATTGAAAATTTTTCGAATTCGTATATCGCTAGAATTGGTTATTTACATTGGATGGTGTTGGGACTTGCGGTAGTTCTATATGACTATGAATTTTACATTTCAGTATAAGAAAGGAAAGAGGAATAATTTTAAATTCACATAAGGTATTTAAAAGTGGGTATCTCGATTGTGGTATTTATGGAGGTATTTATGGAGGTACTTAAATTCACAGCCTATGGGTCGTAGGGCGGTGTGATTTTATATTAGGATGTCTTGTAGTGAGCTTTGGTTAAGGATCGTAGTGCTCTGACAAGGAGAAGTATCAACTTGAGGGTAATTCAGAAGAAACTCGGAGAAAATAGGACAACTTTGTAGTAGGCTAGACCAGTATGGTAATGGTATGCTCAGTTCTTTTGGTAGCTTGGTTATGTGCAAATTGATTTCAGAGTGTTCTTGAGGGTTTCTACTGTCACGCCCCGAACCTAGGAGCGAGACAAGCACCCCGTGCCTCACCTAACCTGGCGTACCAAATTGCGACTAAGGGACTCTAAACACATAATGTCATACTTTGGCCATGGGGCCACCTTGCAAGACAATTTGCGAAGCAAAATATAAAACTGAATGGAAACTAGCGCTAACTAAATATCAATATAAAGCTAGGCCGACAAGGCCGTCATAGCTACTACAGCTGACAAACCACCAATTTATACAAACCCAACATACTGCACTAACCAACAGGATATGCCTACAAGCCTCTACTGATAGATGTACTGTGATCGGAACAGGGCCCCGACCTACCCATAACATATATACAGATATACATAAGATGTACACAAAACTCTAGACCTGGCAACTCCGAAAGACGTGGAGCTTACCGATCAGGCGGAACTCGGGAAACACCTACTGAGGAGGTCTACCCGTCTGTCTGTCTGAACCTGCACGCATGAAATGCAGCGCCCCCAAAAAGGGACGTCAGTACGAAATAATGTACCGAGTATGTAAGGCAATAAAATAACTGAAATCTGAAACTGAACTGATAATATGATAACTGAAATTAACTGGGAGTCAAAGATGATCTGGAGATATACTTACCTGCTGATACTGACTCAACTCCTTCAATATAGTAAGTAAAATAATTGTACGGCCTTATAAGGCTCGGTATATATAACTGTTCTGCCATAGTAGGCTCGCTCATAGGCGCTCGGCCATACTAGGCTATGTATCTCGACCATGCTGGGCTCGCTCATAGGCGCTCGGCCACAGTAGGCTCGGTATATAACTTTCCATCTGATCAGAGGTTGCCCAATAGGGGCCTGCCCATCGATTATAGCTTGATGGTAATGAAAATACTGTAATACTGTATATATAGGCTTGCTGCTCTCTTGACTGGAAGAAGACAATACTAAAATTGAATATAGAGTCTCGATAAGGAATAATATTGTAACTTATGAGACTAGAATAGTGTGAATAAATTCATGAATATGAACTTCTCTTTTTGTCTCATTACTAACACATGTAGCTACGAGATCATGCCAAAATGAAGGAAGGCTTAGCCTTAACATACCTTATCACAATCTTTCCAATCACCAAGTTGAACTCACCTCTTCGCACCTTAATCTACAAGAATGATAATAATACTATCGTTAAGTTACGAAAGGTACAACTATCGCACAACGAACGACAAACCTATTTTGTATTAAAACGGGCAGCATCTCCCCTATAATATGCCCTTCCTCCAACTTCAAGATAACACCAACAATACAATGACAGAACAATAACAACATATATACATCATTTTCCAGCCCTATATACACCATCAAATACTACAAAACAGCCCAACACACCCCAATCTCTTCGTACACAAAACGACCACCGTAGTAGTGTCAAACGACCCGAAAATGTTATGACGAACGACCAGCCAACCACCCTACATTTATATGGTGTTTATAAACCCCCTTCCTCCTCCAAAACTTCACAAAATAGTAGTAAAACACGCAGCCCAACAGCAACACAAAACAGTCCACAAAACAGTCCGCTACAAGTGAATAACTCGAACTCACGGCTTCCGATCACCATCCCGTGAGTTCTTACAAGTATAGAACGACTTACCATGAATTTACAGCAGAAAAAATGGATGAAAGAGAGCAGTAAACTCACCTTATTTGTTGGATAACTCAGCTCCTATCTTGGTTCTTCAAACTCTAAGTTTTACCTCCAATTGGAACTTGAAAGGGAGAGAAAATCAATTAGGGTTTGTGGGAAATATTTGGGAGGATTCTTTGCAGAGCTTATGTCTGGTTATTATGCTCTATTTTAAGTCTAATATATGAAGAAAATAGGCCCTTAAAAGGCCTCTTTGGACGACCCGAAATGGCCCATTTTTGGGCTTTCATTTAAGCAAGTAGGTGACACACCTACTTGTCACCTAGCAGCTTGCGCAGTATCGCAAAAATGCACATATCTCTCTACTCCGATGTCGTATTGACAAATGGTTTAATGCGTTGGAAAATAGACTCATAGATCTTTAATTTTATGGGTGGAACACCCCATAACTCTAAGTATATTGGGAGAAAATCGCAGTTACATTTGACCCAAAGTTTCAGTAAAACTTATGAATGTAACTTGTGATGACTTTCATCGACTTTTGTTCCATAACTCGCTTGACATCAAAACATAAAACACGGATGTCATACAAATAATATAAATCATAACATAATCTCCTTATCATGTTAATCACCCTAGTCTCACCCCAAAGGTACATGTTATAACATTTCCAACTTGTCGACTTTCGATGAAACATTATTTTATTTAATTGCTTTAGCTTCTGAACTGTCCAACCCTCTTTGTACTTGTTGTTCATGATCTTCAATATTTGTAACCTCAGAGGTAACATGATTAACTTACTTTATATACTTTTAAATATTATCTCATTTTTTGTCCTACATTAGTTTGCTTACGACGCATTTTTACGTACGAAAATATAGGGTGTAACATCACTCCCCCCTTGGGAACATTCGTCCTCGAATGTTTACTCTTGGAGACTTTGGAAACTTTTTCCAGAGTATCCTTCGTACACTAGGTTAAAACCAACCTGCACGTAGCCAGAAACATATTATGCATGCCACACATGGCCAATCTTTATAAATAGCAGCAATTTGCCTCACCGACCGTAAATCATAAATATTGAAAGTGAAAAATAAAAGCTTACCTGATGACCTGCTAGCCTACATAGAGCTATGTTGTAGCGTCCCATCTCGAACCATATCTTCATTTTGAAATAGGTGGGGGTATTTAGACTTCATTTCTTCCTCCGATTCCCACGTCATCTCTTCTACATTCTTGCTCCTCCATAAAACCTTTACGGAAGCTACCTCCTTATTTTGTAGATTGCGGATTTGTCGGTCTAGGATGGCAACTGGAATTTCCTCGTATGACAAGTCCTCTGTAATCTGTACATCATCCGTGGGCACCACTCGGGTAGGATCGCCAATGCACTTCCGTAGCATAGATACGTGAAAAATCGGATGGACAGACTCCAATTCTGAGGGCAACTCTAACTCATAAGCTACTTGGCCCACTCTCCGAATGATCCTATAAGGCCCAATATACCGTGGGCTAAGCTTTCCTTTCTTGCCAAACCTCATCACGCCCTTCATAGGTGATACCTTTAAGAATACCTAGTCATTAATCCTGAACTCTAAGTCTCGTCGCCGCACGTCAGAATATGACTTCTGACGACTCTGAGCTGTCAACAGTCGCTCCCGGATAACCTTTACTTTCTCTATGGCCTGCTGAACCAGGTCTGGCCCATGTAACCCAGATTCTCCAACATCAAACCACCCTATAGGAGATCTGCACTTACGCCCATACAAAGCCTCGTACGGAGCCATCTGGATACTGGAGTGGTAACTGTTATTATATGCAAACTCGATAAGAGGTAGATGTTTATCCCAACTTCTTTTAAAATCCAACACACATACTCGTAACATATCCTCGAGCGTCTGAATTGTGCGCTCAGCTTGTCCATCAGTCTGTGGATGAAAAGTTGTGCTGAGATTCACCTGAGTCCCTAGACCTCTCTGAAATGACCTCCAAAAATGTGCTGTAAACTGAGCCCCACGGTCAGATATAATAGAAACTGGTACTCCGTGTAGCCGCACTATCTCCTTAATATATAACTTTGCATAATCTTCTGCTGTATATGTAGATCTGACCGGTAGGAAGTGAGCTGATTTTGTGAGCCTATCGACTATCACCCATATGGAATCGAACTTACGATTAGAACGAGGTAAACCCGTGATAAAGTCCATGTTTATCGCCTCCCATTTCCATGTCGGGATCTCTATAGTCTGCATTAGCCCTCCAGGCTTCTGGTGCTCTATCTTCACTTGCTGGCAACTAGTACATTGGGCGACAAACTCAGCAATGTTCTTCTTCATATCATTCCACCAGTACATATCCTTAATGTCATGATACATCTTCGTCGATCCAGGATGGATGGAATACCATGAATAATGTGCCTCTGACATAATCTTGTCTCGTAGCCCTGCTACATCTGGAATACACAAATGACCCCTGTATCTGAGAACCCCATCTCCCTTGAGCTCTAACAATGGCTTCTTCTGCTGCGGAACTCGCTCTCTCAACTCGACCAACTCTGGGTCCTCGTACTGCCTTTCCTTGACTTCAGCTATGAGGGATGATTTTGCAGTGTTTTGGATTACAACTCCACCATCCTCAGAATCTACTAACCGAACCCCCAACGAAGCCAATTGATGAATCTCTCTAGCTAATTGTCTTTTCTCGGGCTCTACATGTGCTAAGCTACCCATAGATCGGCGACTTAAGGCATCTGCTACAACATTAGCTTTCCCTGGATGGTAGAGAATGTTAACATCGTAATCTTTCAATAACTCAAGCCATCACCTCTGTCGCAAATTCAACTCTTTCTGCTTGAAAATATATTGTAGGCTTTTATGATCAGTAAATATATCAACATGAACACCATATAAATAATGCCGCCATATCTTAAGTGCATGGACAACCGCAGCTAACTCGAGGTCGTGGGTCGGATAATTCCTCTCGTGCTTCCTCAGCTGCCTTGAAGCATACGCAATTACCTTCCCATGTTGCATCAGGACACATCCTAACCCGACACCTGATGCATCACAATACACGGCATAACCCTCTAGACCCTCTGGAAGTGTTAGAACTGGAGCTGAGGTCAACCTGTTCTTAAGCTCTTGGAAACTCCGCTCACAAGCCTCTATCCATTGAAACTTAGTTTCTTTCTGTGTCAACTTCGTCAATGGTGCCGAAAGGGAAGAAAAGCCCTCTACGAACCTCCTATAGTATCCTGCTAAGCCTAGAAAGCTACGAAACTCTGTCGGAGTGGTAGGTCTAGGCCAAGATTTCACGGCCTCAATCTTCTGAGTGTCCACCTTTATCCCTTCATCTGATACAATATGCCCCAAGAATGCTACAGACTTCAACCAGAACTCACATTTAGAAAACTTAGCATACAACTTACGATCACGGAGGGTTTGGAGTACCGCTCGTAGGTGGTCCGCATGCTCATCCTCTGAACGGGAATAAACCAGAATATCATCAATAAATACTATCACGAACAAATCTAAAAATGGTCGGAATAGGCTATTCATCAAGTCCATAAATACAGCGGGTGCATTAGTCAACCCGAAGGACATGACAAGGAACTCGAAGTGGCCATATCGGGTCCTGAAGGCTGTCTTCGGAATATCTTTTTCCCGAACTCTGACTTGGTGGTACCCCGACCTCAAATCTATCTTTGAAAAGCATCTAGCCCCCTGCAACTGATCAAACAAGTCATCGATCCTTGGAAGTGGATACTTATTCTTAATAGTTACCTTGTTCAGCTGCCTATAATCGATACACATCCTCAACGAGCCGTCTTTCTTCCGCACAAATAGTACTGGTGCACCCCAAGGTGAGGTACTGGGCCTAATGTAACCTTTCTCCAGCAAATCTTTTAACTGCTCCTTCAACTCCTTCAATGCGGCAGGTGCCATTCTATACGGAGGGACGGATATTGGTTGAGTTCCTGGAAGCAAATCGATGCTAAAATCAATCTCTCGCTCTGGAGGAATACCTGGAAGCTCATCTAGAAACACATCTGCATACTCTTTGACTATGGGAATAGACTGAAGTGTAGGTATCTCAGCATCTGCATCTCTAACTCGCACAATATGATAAATGCACCCTTTTGCGATCATTTTCCGCACCTTCAGATAGGAAATAAACCTACCTCTGGGTGTTGGTGTATTACCTACCCATTCAAGGACTGGCTCACCCGGAAAATGAAATTTGGCTGCCTTTGCTCGGCAATCAACTGTGGCATAGCAAGCTGCCAACCAGTCCATGCCCATGATAGCAGCAAAATCCATCATCTCTAGCTCAACTAGGTCAGCTGAGGTCTGACGACTACAAATTGTCACCGTACAACCTCGGTAAACCCATCTAGCAATAATCAATTCTTCGACCGGTGTAGATACCGCAAAAGGATCACTTAGTATTTCAGGCACTATACCAAACTTCCTCGCGACAAATGGGGTAATATACGATAAAGTAGATCCTGGGTCTATCAAAGCATAAGCATCATGAGAGCAAATGGTTAATATACCTGTCACAACGTCTGGTGAAGACTCCTGGCCCTGTCGACCCGCTAAAGCATATATACGGTTCTGATTACCACCTGAACTGGAACCTCTACCTCTACCTCGACCTCTACCAGCTGAAGACTGAGACTCGCGCCTTGAAGGATGCACGGACATAGATGATCCTGTTGCTGAACTCGCTGGTTGTGCCATTCCCCCTGAATCTCTATTTGGGCAATCTCGCATCATATGCCCCGGATGCCCACATATATAACAAGCATCAGAACATGCTCGGCATTGGCCCAAGTGTCCTCTACCACAGATGTCACACCGTGGAGGAAATGACCATGTCTGCGCAGATCCTCGCTGTCGCTGCAAACCCGATACCCGTGAGCTCTCACCTGGTCCTGACTGAGTATAGCGGTCATACCTGTAACCCTGTAACCGAGGTGGCGGAGGCCTAGGTGGCCGTCCGAAGTACTGGGTCCTATAACTACCCTGAGATTGCTCCTGAGACCTGGGAAATCTCATCCTCTTACGTTGCCCTTGCTCAGCCCTCTCTGTACCCTGCTGCTGACGCCTACCCCTTTCTATATTCTGGGCGAATGCCTGAATCCGAGAGATATCCATACTATCCTGCAATGCAGCGGTGGCACATGCCTCGGTTAACTCTGGGGCTAACCCTGCTATAAACCTGTGAATCCTGTCCCGCATAGTAGAAACTATGGATGGTGCATATCTGGCCAATGAGTCAAAACGGAGACTATACTCTCGAACACTCATATTACCCTGCTTGAGGGCTAGAAACTGATCAACTCGAGCCTGTCGGATCTCCTGTGGTAAGTATTGGTCAAGGAAGGCATCTGAAAAATTCTCCCAAATAGCTGGAGGTGCATCACGTCCCCTGGACCTCTCCCATCCCTCATACCAAAGGATGGCTATATCTCGAAGTCGAAAAGCTGCTAGCTCAACTGCCTCTTTCTCCGTGGCATGCATAACACGAAAGATCCTGTGAAGCTGATCTATGAAATCCTGCGGGTCCTCCCTCTGATCTGTCCCCGTGAACTCTGGGGGACTCAAAGCAATAAACTCTCGGACCCTTGAACTCCCAGACCCCTCAGAAGTTCCTGCACTAGCTGATGCCCTAGCATGTTGCTGGGTAGCTACCAACTGTGTCAACAAATGCACCGCACTCCTTAAGTCCCGATCTAATGGAAGTGGAGGGGGAACTGGATGTGTGGTTTCCCTAGGAATCTCCGTAGTTGGTGGAGGAGCCGGTAATGGCTGAGTAGGGGTCTCTCCTTGAGCCTCAGACTGGGCCCCATCTACTGGGGGTACCCTGTTGGTCCCCTCACCTACTACTGTATCTCTCCTCTGGCTAGCCGTAGTCTTCCTAGTCACCGTCATCTGTGCATGCAAACACCAACACATAAGTTTAATTCAAATTTCCTATAACTCAGTTCTATAGCACGATTTAGATTTCAAAGAAGGGTAACCAACTCCTAAATGCCCTGTAGTTCCTTGCTTATATAATGTGGTGCACAACACATCTATAAACAAGACCCTACTAGACACAGCTTGTAGACTCCCTAGGACAGAACTGCTCTGATACCAAGTTTGTCACGCCCCGAACCTAGGAGCGAGACAAGCACCCTGTGCCTCACCTAACCTGGCGTACCAAATTGCGACTAAGGGACTCTGAACACATAATGTCATACTTTGGCCATGGGGCCACCTTGCAAGATAATTTGCGAAGCAAAATATAAAACTGAATGGAAACTAGCGCTAACTAAATATCAATATAAAGCTAGGCCGACAAGGCCGTCATAGCTATTACAGCTGACAAACCACCAATTTATACAAACCCAACATACTGCACTAACCAACAGGATATGCCTACAAGCCTCTACTGATAGATGTACTGTGATCGGAACAGGGCCCCGACCTACCCATAACATATATACAGATATACATAAGATGTACACAAAACTCTAGACCTGGCAACTCTGAAAGACGTGGAGCTTACCGATCAGGTTGAACTCGGGAAACACCTACTGAGGAGGTCTACCCGTCTGTCTGTCTGAACCTGCACGCATGAAATGCAGCGCCCCCAAAAAAGGGACGTCAGTACAAAATAATGTACCGAGTATGTAAGGCAATAAAATAACTGAAATCTGAAACTGAACTGATAATATGATAACTGAAATTAACTGGGAGTCAAAGATGATCTGGAGATATACTTACCTGCTGATACTGACTCAACTCCTTCAATATAGTAAGTAAAATAATTGTACGGCCTTATAAGGCTCGGTATATATAACTGCTCTGCCATAGTAGGCTCGCTCATAGGCGCTCGGCCATACTAGGCTATGTATCTCGACCATGCTGGGCTCGCTCATAGGCGCTCGGCCACAGTAGGCTCGGTATATAACTTTCCATCTGATCAGAGGTTGCCCAATAGGGGCCTGCCCATCGATTATAGCTTGATGGTAATGAAAATACTGTAATACTGTATATATAGGCTTGTTGCTCTCTTGATTGGAAGAAGACAATACTAAAATTGAATATAGAGTCTCGATAAGGAATAATATTGTAACTTATGAGACTAGAATAGTGTGAATAAATTCATGAATATGAACTTCTCTTTTGTCTCATTACTAACACATGTAGCTACGAGATCATGCCAAAATGAAGGAAGGCTTAGCCTTAACATACCTTATCACAATCTTTCCAATCACCAAGTTGAACTCACCTCTTCGCACCTTAATCTACAAGAATGATAATAATACCATCGTTAAGTTACGAAAGGTACAACTATCGCACAACGAACGACAAACCTATTTTGTATTAAAACGGGCAGCATCTCCCCTATAATATGCCCTTCCTCCAACTTCAAGATAACACCAACAATACAAGAACAGAACAATAACAACATATATACATCATTTTCCAGCCCTATATACACCATCAAATACTACAAAACAGCCCAACACACCCCAATCTCTTCGTACACAAAACGACCACCGTAGTAGTGTCAAACGACCCGAAAATGTTATGACGAACGACCAGCCAACCACCCTACATTTATATGGTGTTTATAAACCCCCTTCCTCCTCCAAAACTCCACAAAATAGTAGTAAAACACACAGCCCAACAGCAACACAAAATAGTCCACAAAACAGTCTGCTACAAGTGAATAACTCGAACTCACGGCTTCCGATCACCGTCCCGTGAGTTCTTACAAGTATAGAACGACTTACCATGAATTTACAGCAGAAAAAATGGATGAAAGAGAGCAGTAAACTCACCTTATTTGTTGGATAACTCAGCTCCTATCTTGGTTCTTCAAACTCTAAGTTTTACCTCCAATTGGAACTTGAAAGGGAGAGAAAATCAATTACGGTTTGTGGGAAATTTTTGGGAGGATTCTTTGCAGAGCTTATGTCTGGTTATTATGCTCTATTTTAAGTCTAATATATGAAGAAAATAGGCCCTTAAAGGCCTCTTTGGACGACCCGAAATGGCCCATTTTTGGGCTTTCATTTAAGCAAGTAGGTGACACACCTACTTGTCACCTAGCAGCTTGCGCAGTATCGCACAAATGCACATATCTCTCTACTCCGATGTCGTATTGACAAATGGTTTAATGCGTTGGAAAATAGACTCATAGATCTTTAATTTGATGGGTGGAACACCCTATAACTCTAAGTATATTGGGAGAAAATCGCAGTTACATTTGACCCAAAGTTTCAGTAAAACTTATGAATGTAACTTGTGATGACTTTCATCGACTTTTGTTCCACAACTCGCTTGACATCAAAACATAACACACGGATGTCATACAAATAATATAAATCATAACATAATCTCCTTATCATGTTAATCACCCTAGTCTCACCCCAAAGGTACATGTTATAACATTTTCAACTTGTCGACTTTCGATGAAACATTATTTTATTTAATTGCTTTAGCTTCTGAACTGTCCAACCCTCTTTGTACTTGTTGTTCATGATCTTCAATATTTGTAACCTCAGAGGTAACATGATTAACTTACTTTATATACTTTTAAATATTATCTCATTTTTTGTCCTACATTAGTTTGCTTACGACGCATTTTTACGTACGAAAATATAGGGTGTAACATCACTCCCCCCTTGGGAACATTCGTCCTCGAATGTTTACTCTTGGAGACTTTGGAAACTTTTTCCAGAGTATCCTTCGTACACTAGGTTAAAACCAACCTGCACGTAGCCAGAAACATACTATGCATGCCACACATGGCCAATCTTTATAAGTATAAGGTGGCAGTTCAGTCTTGAAGGGAAGGTCACGATTTTTGGCATGGTGAGTTTCAGATAATTAGATGAATGTTGTAACTGCTCAGTAATTCCTGAGAATGGTGCGCATTTTAGAAGGCGCATTGTGTTTTGACTTGCGGATATTTATTGGTATTGCGGTACTCACCTGGTTGATAGACTGCTGATATTCAAATTATTGTTATGTGACACGAAAGAATTATGTAAGTATTCCTAGTGGGATGATCGTGCATGAAGGATGTGATAGTCATTCGAGTGCTGGAGTTGTGATCAGTTACGGTAATTCATGTGTTCTATGAATTTGGGGGACTGGGAGTTCTCAGAAGCAAATTGTTTCGGGGCCGCGGACTGTGAAGATGTGGCCAAGTTAACTAGATAATAATACATGTTATGGTTAAGTCATTGAGGACTTTTTAAAGGGCTATTTATCCATGCTCGGATTGCGTTTAGGTTATAATAAGCCTAGAATTGACTGTTAAGCATTAAGCTATGATGTTTCTCATATATGTAACTTGCGTGAGCTATTTGAGTCATGATTAAGGCTACATAGGGGATTTTAACCCCTGAATGAACTTGATAAATGCCTCAATGATGAAAGATTTCCGATTTGAGCTACGATAGCACGCTTTGTATATGACTACACTTTATCATGTCATTTATACCAGTCTAGGAACATGAAAATCTTATCTCTCTCATCATATACTTGTGTACCTGTTTAAATGCTCCCATGTGATATATTTGGACGGGAGGCCTGGGACTATACTGGGCGGGTTATGTTATTAGCACGTGAGTTGTCTGTTCGGATCCATATATTGATATTATTGGCACGCGAGTTTTTCTGTGCGGGTTCTATTGTTAGTACGTGAGTTATCCATGCAGCGTGTGGAATTTGCATTTCCTTGATCGTTTATTTGATTAATTATTTCTTTCCCCTTCATGCTATGATATTACCTGATCAGGGAAATTTGAGAACATTGTGCACATATACACACATATATTATTCTCACAAAATTTGATGAGTTGGTTTTAAATAATGTTCTGTGTCAGTTTTTAAAAAGGCAGGATTATACTGGAATAGCTAGAATAGTTGTGTTGGTGATATAAGGTCATTGGACCTAGAATGGATACCATCAAGTTTGATTACAGCGTGTTGGAAGAATAATTTAGAATTTCAGCTTAAACAATTGGCTATGTTACTTGTTGAATGAGGGAAAGCTCTGTGACTTATTGATCTGGTGAGTGATTGTGAGTTCTTGTATGTTTCTTTCATTATCGGCAGTGTACGAAAGTTTTGGAACGAGGTTCTGTGGAATGTGGGGTTTAATACTAGTACTTGTGTAACGACCCGGCCGGTCATTTTGAGTGTATTAGCCCCGAACTCCTATTTACAGTTTTCCCTGTATCCATTTCTGCTTATGTGACTTGCTGGGAGGTCTTGTTTTTGGTTTTGGAGTATTTTCGGACACTTAGTCCCTAAAACGGAAGCTTAAGTCTCAGGATTTTGACCGTAGTCGGAAGTGTATGAAGATGATGTTGTTTTGAGTGATTCGAAGGTTCGACTAAGTTCGTATTGGGTTATATGACTTGTTGGCATATTTGGTTGAGGTCCCGGGGGCCTCGAGGGGAATTTGGGAAGTTTCGGACTTAGTTTGGATTTGAACGGGGCAACTCAAGTATTGATGCTGCTTGTGTAATCGCACCTGCGGAGTGGGAACCGCAGGTGCAGCTCGCAGAAGCAAGGATGGGGCCTCAGAAGCGGCCAAGGAGAAGTTGAGCAGAAGCCGCAGGTGCGAAGATATTCCCGCACTTGCGATGATCGCAAAAGCGGGCAGCTGTGCGCAAGTGCGATTTTTAGCCGCACATGCGATGGGTTTTCGCACCTGCGATAGGCGCAGATGCGGTCTTGAAGCCGCAGCAGCGGAATCTGGGATTTTAAGTGGATTCTGCACCCACGATAGATTTTCCATAGGTGCGGCATCACAGATGCGACAGTGGGTCCGCAAATGCGAAAAGTCTAGGCAGAAGGATTAAAAAGCAAGGGTTTGCGATTTTAGTCTTATTTCACCATTTGACACTCGGACTTAGGCGATTTTGGAGAAGATTTTCGAGGGGATTATTGAGGTAAGCTTCTTGTACTCGTTTTTATCATAAATCTTGATTCCCCACTGATTTCCCCACCTAATTTGAGAGATTTTGAAGTGAAATTTGGGGGTTTAGGGCTTGAGAATTGGAGAGTAGATTTTGGGGATTTGGAGGACCCAATGATGTCAGATTTTGATGAATTTAGTATGGTTAGACTCGTGAGTGAATGGGCTTTCAGCTTTTGTGACTTTTTTCGGGTTTCGAGACGTGGGCTTAGGGGTCGGGGTTGAGCCTATTTCGGATTTTGGCTTATAATTTCGTATTGTTCTTGTGGAATTGATTCTTTTAGCTTATATTAATTATATTGTAATGTTTGTGGCTAGATTCGGGGCGTTTGGAGATTGATTCGAGGGGCAAGGGCATTGCGGAGTAGGAGTTTTCGCGGTTTGAGGTTAGTAACAGTTTTTAATCTGGTCCTGAGGGTGTGAAACCTCGGATTTTGTTATGATGTGACTATTTTAGAGGTGACGCACATGCTAGGTGAAGGGTGTGTGGGCGTACACCGTGGGGGATTATGAATTGGTTCGTCCCGTGAGACTGTAAAGTCGAATAGACTATTGTTAATTACCTATTCTCTCTGTATTATAGAAATTTGACTACAAATCATGTTAGAAATCACGCTTAGGCTATGTGATAGTACTGTTGGGACCCGAAGAGGTCACGTACTTATTGAATTATTTGCTAATTGTTGTCTTGTACTCAATCATGGATCTTGTTGAGCATCATATCACAGTCTCTTCTTGATTCTTGTTGATACACTATGTTATTTTGTTTGGGCCGATCTTTATGACTTATGAGAGCCCGAGAGACTGGAGAGGTTGGTGACTGAGTTCGGGCCTGAGTGCCGAGCTGTGAGATTTAGGTATATATATGAATCGAGTTGCACGCCGCAACGATTCTGAGGGCTATATATATATGGATCGGGTTGCACGCCGCAATGAGCCTTAGGGTTGTATATATATATATATGGATCGGGTTGCACGCCGCAAGGAGCCTTATGGCTATTTATATATTATAGGATCGGGCTGCATGCCACAGCCATATAGCACTTGGGCTGAAGGAGCCCCTCCGGAGTCTGCACACCTTAGTGAGCGCAGGTACCTATTGAATGTGAGTACTGAGAGCTGAGAGCCGAGTAATTGAGCTGTTGTGATGAGTTGAGTGATTGTTGCCCTAAGAGGCTATAGTTGCCTTTTCATTTGTTGATGCACTTAGTTGCTATCTATCATTGTCATGAAATTTCTGAAAGATTCTATATCCGGATTTACCTGCACTATAACTGTATAAACTGATTTGATTTGAACTGCCGTATTTGAAAGCATTTCTATTCTTTGCTGGAATTATTAAAAGTGAACTGTATTTGTATAGTTCATCAGTACCTTCTCAGTTGCTTATTTATTTTTGTTACTTGCTGAGTTGGTTGTACTCATGCTACACCTTACACTTCATGTGCAGATCCAGGTGTGTTTGATCACAGAGGTCGTTGAGTTCGTGTGCGATCGAGCACCAGAGACTACGAGGCTTCTGCAGTCCTTGTCTCTCCTTCTATGTTTTCCTTCTTTTCTGTATTTATACTTAGACATTGTTTTATTGGACTGGATATCTAGATGCTCATGACTCAGTGACACCCAGATGTCTGGCTATTTTTCCGCACTTATGTTTTTTTTGGGTCCCCCCCCCCTTTTTATGAAAAACTCTGGTTATTTTAAATGTCTTAGTTCATTTCTGTTAAATTTTGAAAGTGCTTTTGAAAGGTCGGCTTGCCTAGTATCACGATAGGCGCCATCACGACGGGTTTGGTTTTGGGTCGTGACAAGTTGGTATCAGAGCCTAGGTTACATAGGTCTCACGAGTCATGAGCAGGGTTAGTAGAGTCTTGCGAATCGGTACAGAGACGTCTATACTTATCTTCGAGAGGTTGCAGAACCTTACAAAAAACTTTATATTCTTAAATTCTTATCGTGTGAATCTGTTGATTCTGGTGACTAAATTTCTGTTGTTCTAATTCTCTCACAGATGGTGAGGATGCATACTACAGGGCAGGATGTACAACAACCAGTACCACCAGCCAGGGCCACGAGAGGCCGAGGTTGCGATAGAGGTCGCGGTAGGGGAAGAGGTGCAGCCCGCACAGCAGCTGGGGCAGTACCTCCAGACCCACCAGTTGCCCCAGTTCAGAAGTAGGCTCCAGTTATGGATGAGCCTGTGGGACCAACTCAGGCACCACCAGTGCCTATTGTGATTTCAGGCCTTCAGGAAGCCTTAGCTCAGATTATGACCGCGTCTACTAGCCTTGCTCAAGTGGTCTCTGTTACGGACGCAACAGCCACTTCCCAGGCCGGGGGAGGCGCTCAGACTCCCGCTGCCCGCACACCAGAGCAGGTGGTACAGGGATTCTAGACACCGGGGGCACCACCAGCCCAGCCGGTTGCCGCTGCTCAGGATTATGTTTTTCCTGCTATGCCTGAGGATGAGCAGCGTAGATTGGAGAGGTTTGGGAGGCTCCAGCCTCCATTTTTCAGTGGTGCAGATGGAGAGGATGCATATGGTTTATTGGATAGGTATCAGAGGATACTAAGTACGACAGGTATTCTGGAGACTAGTGGGGTCTCGTTCACTACTTTTCAGTTCTCAGGGGTTGCATTCAGTTGGTAGGAGGCTTACGAGAGGCGTAGGCCGGTCAGTGCAGCGCCCCTTACCTGGCAATAGTTCTCCTTTCTCTTTCTGGAGAAGTTCGTGCCTCAGTTCTGTAGAGAGGAGCTGCGCAGATAGTTTGAGCAGCTTCGTCAGGGTAATATGTCTGTGATGCAGTATGAGATGAGATTTTCAGAGTTGGCCCATCATGCTATCTGGTTGATTCCCACAGACAGGGAGAGGATCAGGAGATGGCCTCACTTTTCAGCTGTGATTGCTTATGACTAGAGAGAGAGTGTCTGGTGCTACTTTTGATTAGGTTTTCGATATTGCCCGTCAGATTGAGATGGTTTGCATCTAGGACCGGGTCGAGAGAGAGGCCAAGAGGCCTCGTGGACGGGGTGGATTTAGCGGTGTTCCTTCTGGGGGTAGTTCCACCACGGTAGAGGTCGTGCTTTTAGACATGCTCAGACGGCTCGCCCAGTTCACCGTGGTGCATCATCTGGCCATGGTTCACATAGTTATCAGCAGGGCCATTCATCTCTCAGTGCTCTCCCAGCTCAAAGTTAGTCTCGTGCTCTATCGGGTCAGGGCTCGTCTATGCCAGGTCCTTCTACCAGTTATCCCAGTGCTCGGGGCTCCCTTCAGTCCCCAGCACCAGCACCGGGGAGTTTCTATGAGTGTGGAGCGTTTGGTCACATGAGGAGGAAGTGTCCCCGCTTAGTGGGAGGTCCAGATCAGTAGAGGAGCCAGTCTATGACATCTACACCAGTTTCTTCACCACCCACTCAGCCAGCTCGGGGTGGAACCCAGTCAGCTAGGGGCCGCTCGAGAGGGGGGAGGCCGATCAGGGGGCGGCCAGGTCCTATTCTAGGGTCTTCGTGCCATACCAGATGCCATTGCTTCGGATTTTGCCATAGAGATGCCTATGTATTATTTGACCTTAGTTCCACTTATTCATATGTGTCCTCGTATTTCGCTCATTATATGGTTATGCCATGTGAGTCTCTAGTTGCATCTGTTTGTGTATCCACTCCAGTGGGCGATACTATCATTGTGGACCGTGTATATCGGTCATGTGTGGTGACTATTGGGAGTCTGGAGACTAGAGTGGACCTCTTGTTGCTTAGTATGGTCGATTTTGATGTGATTTTGGGTATGGATTGGTTGTATCCATGTCATGTTATTCTAGATTGTCACACTAAGACAGTGACGTTGGTGATGCCTGGGTTGCCAAGGGTTGAGGGGAGCGGCTCTATAGACAATGTTCCCAGTAGAGTGATTTCATACTTGAAAGCTCAGTGAATGGTTGAGAAAGGTTGCCTATCTTATCTGGCCTTTGTGAGGGATGTTAGTGCAGAGGCCCCTCCTATTGATTCTATTACGGTGGTGCGAGATTTCCCGGATGTGTTTCTTGCAGACCTGTCGGGCATGCCGCCTGATAGGGATATTGATTTCGGTATTGATTTGGCGCCGGGCACTCAGCACATTTCTATTCCTCCATATCGTATGGCACCGGCGGAGTTGAAGGAATTGAAGGAGCAGCTTCAAGAACTCCTTGATAAGGGGTTTATTTGGCCTAGCGTGTCACTTGAGTTGCACCAGTTCTATTTGTGAAGAAGAAGGATGGTACTATGAGAATGTGCATTGATTACAGACAGTTGAACAAGGTCACAATCAAGAACAAGTATCCATTGCCGCGTATTGATGATATGTTTGACAAGCTTCAGGGATCGAGGGTGTTCTCCAAGATTGATTTGAGGTCAGGGTATCACCAGCTGAAGATTCGAAACTTAGATATTCTTAAGACAACTTTCAGAACCCGATATGGCCATTATGAGTTCCTTGTGATGTCTTTTGGGATGACCAACGCCCTAGCAGCGTTCATGCATTTGATGAACAGTGTGTTTCAGCCTTATCTTGACTCGTTCATTATTGTATTCATTGATGACATCCTGGTGTACTCTCGTAGCCAGGAGGAGCATGCTCAGCATCTGAGGATTTTAGTCTTATTTCACCATTTGAGACTCGGACTTAGGCGATTTTGGAGAAACGTTTCGAGGGGATTATTGAGGTAAGATTCTTGTACTCGTTTTTTATCATAAATCTTGATTCCCCCACCTAATTTGCAAGATTTTGAAGTGAAATTTGGGGGTTTAGGGCTTGAGAATTGGAGAGTGAATTTTGGGGATTTGGAGGACCAAATGATGTCGGATATTGATTAATATAGTATGGTTAGACTCATGAGTGAATGGGCTTTCGTGTTTTGTGACTTTTGTCAGATTTCGAGACATGGGCCCGGGGGCCGGGTTGAGCCTATTTCGGATTTTGGCTTATAATTTCATGTTTTTCTTGTGAAATTGATTCTTTTAGCTTATATCAATTATATCGCACTACTTGTGGCTAGATTCGGGCAGTTTGGAGATTGATTCGAGGGGCAAGGGCATTGCGGAGTAGGATATTTTGCGATTTGAGGTAAATAATAGTTTTAAATCTGGTCCTGAAGGTATGAAATCCCAGATTTTGGTATGATATGACTATTTTGATGGTGACACACATGCTAGGTGACGGGCATGTGGGCGTGCACCATGGGGGATTGTGACTTGGTCCGTCCTGTGAAACTGTAAAGTTGAATAGACTACTGGTAATTACTTGTTCTCTCTGTGTTATATAAATTTGACTGCAAATCATGTTAGAAATCATGCATAGGCTATGTGATAGTACTGTTGGGACCCGCAGAGGTCGCGTACTTGTTGAATTATTTGCTAATTGTTGTCTTGTACTCAGTCATGGTTTAGTTGCGCATCATATCTCAGTCTCTTCTTGATTCTTGTTGATACACTATGTTATTTTGTTTGGGCTGATCTTTATGATTTCTGAGAGCCCGAGAGACTGGAGAGGTTGGTGACTCAGTTAGGGCCTCGGTGCCGAGTTGTAAGCTATAGGTATATATATGGATCGGGTTGCATGCCGCAACGAGCCTTAGGGTGTGTGTGTATATATATATATATATATATATATATAGAGAGAGAGAGAGAGAGAGATCGGGTTGCACGATGCAATGAGCCTTATGGTTATTTATATATTATGGGACCGGGATGCTCGCTGCGGCTATTATAGCGTTTGGTCTGAAGGAGCCCCTCCGGAGTCTGCACACCCCCAGTGAGCGCAGGTACCTATTGAGTGTGAGTATTGAGAGCTGAAAGCCGAGTGATTGAGCTGTTGTGACGAGTTGAGTGGTTGTTGCCCTGAGAGGTTGTACTTGCTTTTTCATTTGTTGATGCACTTAATTGCTATCTGTCATTGTCATGAAATTTCTGAAAGATTCTATATCCAGATGTACCTGCACTATAACTGTATAAAACTGATTTGATTTTAACTGCCGAGTTTGAAAGCATGTCTATTCTTTGCTGAAATTATTGAAAATGAACTGTATTTGTATAGCTCGTCACTACTTTCTCAGTTGCTTATTTATTTTTGTTACTTCCTGAGTTGGCTGTACTCATGCTATACCCTACACTTCATGTGCAGATCCAGGTATGTTTGATCACGGAGGTCATTGAGTTCGTGCGCGATCGACCACCGGAGACTACGAGGTAGCTGCCGGCGTTCGCAGACCTTGTCTCTCCTTCTATGTTTTCCTTCTATTCTGTATTGATACTTAGACACTGTTTTATTAGACTTGATATCTAGATGCTCATGACTCAGTGACACCCCGATGTCGGGCTATTTTTCTGCACTTATATTCTTTTTGGCTTTTCCCCCTAATTTTTATGAAACATTCCTGTTATTTTAAATGTCTTAGTTCATTTCTATTAAATTTTGAAAGTGTTTTGGAAAGGTCGGCTTACCTAGTATCATGATAGGCACCATCACGACTGGTAAGGTTTTGGGTCGTGACAACTCGGTTGGTTTGGAGTAGTTACTGTGATCGGGAATGGTGTTGCGAGCATGCGAGTTGTGTAGTATGTTATATGATTATATTTGGGGTTATGGTTATGGCTTGATACAGCTTGTTCAGACTTATACAGTATGTAGATGTGATATTCGGGTCTTGAAAAGAAATTCTGAATGTTGGACATTTAATTCCAAGGTTTGCGGAATAAGATTTAAGTAATGATCTTCAATTATGGTGTTATCACGCCTATATGGAATAGGGTGACGTGGTATCACCCTCGGGTATTTACGTGTTAAGGTGGAACAGTAATTTAAGGGCTTAGGAATAACTCTTGGCACGTTCGAGGACGAATGTATGTTTAAGTGGGGGAGAATGTAACGGCCCGACTTATTGTTTTGAACATTTATGCTCCTTTCAACTATTTGAAGTCTTGAATAGATTTATATGATGTATTATGACGTGTTTGAATCATCGGTTTTGATTTTTAGGTGTTTCGAGATTAGTTTGAAAGAATGAATTTCATGTTGGAAGCTTAAATGAAAAGGTTTTACCAAAGTTTGCCTTTTGTGCAAATGACTCTGGAATGGAATTTTGATGGTTCCAATAGCTGCGTATGATGATTTCGGACATAGGAGTGTGTCTGGATATTTATTTTGAAGTTCGTAGTTGAATTTGGCTTGAAATGGCGAAAGTAAGAAATTGAAAGTTTGGAAGTTTGACCGGAAGTTGACTTTTATAATATCGAGTCATGATTGTGATTCTGGAAATTTCAGTAGCTTCTATCATTTATGACTTGTACACAAAATTTGAGTTCATTCCGGATTGAGTTGATATGTTTCGGCGCGAGATTTGGAAGTTGAAAGATTTAAAGTTCATTAAGTTTGAATTGAGGTGCGATTCGTAATTTCGATGTTGTTATATGTGATTTGAGGCCTCGAGTAGGTCCATAATATGTTTTGAGACTTGTTGGTATGTTCGGACGGGGTCCCGAGGGACTTGGGTGAGTTTTGGGGTGGTTTCGGACCATTTCTAGGTCATTTCTAGTTGTTGGTTTTTGGCTACAGGGGTGTAAAGTGCGATAGCTTAGATCCAGTCGTGATAGCGAAGAGAAAAATAGGAAAAATGGAACTGTGCACCGCGATCGCGGAAGCCTTCACGCGATCACATAGAATAAAAACTCTGATGCACTACCCCGATTTTGGAAGCTTATATCTCGCAATCTATAAGGAATTTGGAAATGATCCAAAAATTAAAGTTGTAGCTCTTGGTATCTCGTTTTCAGAAATTTAAACCATTTGTCATTTGATGTTTTGTGTAAAAACTTATGACCATTGAACTAGAGGCTATCCGGGAGAGTTGGACAAGGCTGTTGGAAATTTGTTCATCGCGATCGTGAGGGAATGGCCACGATCGCATAGAGTAAAATGTGTTGGAAATGTTTTTACTTCGTGATCGCGAAGCATTTTCCGCGATCGCAAAGAGTAAATGCCTGGACAGAAGATATATTTCGAGGTTTCGGCCATTTTAACACATTTGGAGCTATAGAGCTCGGATTGAAGTGAGTTTTGAGGCGATTTTCACCATATGGATTGGGGTAAGTGATTCTAACTCGGATTTGGTTAAATTACACGAATCTATTGCTGTTTTTATCAAAAAATTATTGTTTTGGATTGAAAATGGTAGAAAACTTTATAGACTTTAATTGAGGATTTGAAGGCCGAGTTGTGGTCGAATTTGAGAAATTTTGGTATGGTTGGACTCGTGGTTGAATGGATTATCGGATTTTGTGAATTTCGTCGGGTTCTAAGACATGGGTCCCACTGTTGACTTTTCGAGCGGAGTTGAGAATTTTTATAAATTGTTAAATTGTAAGATCGTTTGGCTTGAATTGAGGAGATAGTAAGGCGTTGGAGGTTAATACGCACAGAATGGAATTTCTGGAGTATTATTTATCGTGCTCGGCATTGGATTCGGCTTGTTCGAGGTAAGTAACACTTCTAAACTTGGTTCTGAGGGTATAAATTCCTGGATTTCGTAGTATATGAATTGTTTGGAGGTGACGTACATGCTAGGTGACGTGTGGGGGGGCGTGCACCATAGAAATTGTGACTTATTTGATTCCGTGGAGTTGCATAATCAAATAATCTTGTCATTATCCACATATCCTCCACGTGTTAGAGAAATTGAGCTGAGACTCGTGTTAAAGATCATGTTTAGGCTACGTGTCGAGGTCACATCTATTGCCGAGGTCACATCTATTGAGTTGAGACTCGTGTTAAAGATCATGTTTGGGACTCACAAAGGTCTTATTGCTATTGAATTACTTGTTTAAATTTACAATAATGTACTCAGTCACATCTATCATTTTCATATCATATCTTAGTCTCTCTTGTCATTCATTGATGCATCATATCATCATGTCGGGTTAATTTTCATGTCATTGAGAGCCCGAGAGACTGGAGATTTTGAGTGATATTTATGGGATCGGGCTGCACGCCGCAACATATTTTATTTATTTATGCCTGGATCTGGATATTATAGCGCTTGGTCTAAAGGAGCCCCTCCGGAGTCTACACCCCCCCCCCCCCCACAGTGAGCGCAGTTGATTTTAGATTGAGGGATGGATCTTCCCTGGGCATAGATCTTGCCCGAATAATTTATATTGAGGGATGGATCTTCCCTGGGCATGGATCTTGCTCGAATCATTTATATTGAGAGATGGATCTTCCCTGGACATGGATCTTGTCCGAATAATTTATATTGAGGGATGAATCTTCCTTGGACATGGATCTTGTCCGAATCATTTATATTGAGGGATGGATCTTCCTTGGACATGGATCTTGTCCGAATCATTTATATTTGGGGATGAATCTTCCCCTGGGCATGGATCTTGACTGAATCTTTTTTATTGAGGTCTCTCTCTCTCTCTCTCTATATATATATATATATATATATATATATATATATATATATATATATATATATATATATATATATATATATATATATGGATCGTATCTTTCCTGGCCTGGATTGGCCATATACAGTACTGAGTGATTGAGTGTTTTGAGAGTGTGAGTACACGAGGTTTCCACTGAGGTGCATCACATACAGCATGTGCATTGGCATGTAGATATAGAGATGTCACATTCCTCATATCATTCAGAATTGGTCTATTTTACTTGTACTGAGTTTAACTGTTGAATTTGAAAACATGCCTACATTTTTGTACTATTATTTCTATATTGGATTGTACCTGTTGAGCTCGTCACTACTTTCAGCCCAAAGGTTTGTCTTGTTACTTATTGAGTACATGGGGTCGGTTGTACTCATACTATACTTCCGCACCTTGCGTGCAGATTTCTGATGTTGATGTAGCTGCGTATGGCGGGAGTTGGATCTGAAGATGTACCTGTGTTCCAGTCATTGTTGCCTCTTGTTCATGGTAGCTTTACAATTGTTAATCTGTTCATGTATACTTCAGACATATGACGTAATTATTTCAATTCAGCCTTGTAAAAATCTAAATCTTAGACGCTCATGATTTGTACTACCAGTCCTTGGAAAATACTTGTATAAAAGCAGTTGTATTTTCTTTGCTCCTCTTAATATAATCTCATTTGAATTGGTTTTCTGTTAACTGGTTTACCTAGCAGGTTGGATTAGGTGTCATCACGGCTAGTTAGATTTTTGGGTCGTGACAACATGTGATATAATTGCCTCGGTGAATATTTGCTAAAATAAGGTTAAATAAATGATGTTATTTGTCCATGTATTTTTATAAAGAAAATGACATCAGAATTTTGGTATACTTATTGGTTATGTTGATGACATAAATCTTGTTATAACTCCAGAAGAGATCCAAAAGGCAATTGAATATCTTAAGAAAGAATTTGAGATGAAAGATCTTGGAAAAATAAAATTTTGTCTTGGTCAGCAAATTGAATATTTAGCAGACGAGATATTTATCCATCAATATGCCTATACATAAAGGATCTTTAAACGCTTTTACATGGACAAAGCACACCCATTAAGTACACCAATGGGTGTTCGATCACTTGAAGTGAATAAGGCTCCGTTTCGACCTCCATAAGAGGATGATGAACTCCTTGGTCCTGAAACACCCTATCTCAGGGCAATTGGTGCACTTATGTATCTTACTAATGCTACAAGGCCTGACATAGCATTTTCTGTTAATTTATTAGCAAGATATATCTCTTCTCTTACACAGAGACATTGGAATGGGATTAAGTATATTTTGCGATATTTAAAGGGAACTCTTGATATGGGTTTGTTTTATGCTAACAAAGGTAGTGCAGATCTTGTTGGTTATGCAGATGCAGATTATTTATCTGATCCCTGTAAATCTTGATCCCAAACCAGGTACGTGTTTACATGTGGAGATACTGTCATAGCATGGCGCTCCACAAAGCAATCTATTATTTCCGCTTCTTCAAATTATGCTGAGATAATAGTTATTCATGAAGCAAGTAGGGAATGCGTATGGTTGAGATGAGTAATTCATTTTATTCAAAAAATAATATGGTTTGGAATGTGATCAAAGATCCACAATTTTATACGAAGACAATGTTGCATGCATAACCCAATTAAAGGGAGGATTTATAAAAGGGGATAGAACGAAGCACATTTGACCTAAATTATTCTACACACATGATCTTCAGAAAAATGGTGACATCGATGTGCAACAAATCCGTTCAAGTGACAATCCATCAGATTTGTTCACTAAATATTTGCCAACTTCAACTTTTGAGAAGATGGTATACAAAATTGAAATGTGGAGACTCAAATATTTGAAATAAGGTTTTCATTAGGGCGAGTGAAATACACGTTATACTCTTTTTTCCTTACTAAGGTTTTTCCCATGGGGTTTTTCTTGTAAGGTTTTTAATGAGGCAGCTAGAAATACATATTATTAAATATGTGTACTCTTTTTCCTTCACTAGGATTTTTTCCACTGGAATTTTCCTAGGAAGGTCTTAACGAGACAAATATCTTTTAATGAACATCCAAGGGAGAGTGTTATGAAAATAATTATATTGTGTATGTCTATTTATTACTCCGCTATAGATAATCTTCCTGAAGAAGATTATCCATTTGGTACTCTATTGAAGTTTATCTACAAGCAGCTGATGCAGGCAGGTTGCAAGCAACTCAATGAAATGATTTACAGTAACTTCTTATTAAACATGGATGTAATCCTGTAATGAATATTGAACTGTACAATCTATTACTCCATTAAATAGAAAATTATCGTATGCATGCTCATTGCAAAATCCAAGATCTTAAGTTAATTGGTACTCCATAACAACTTTTTTGACCACTGCGTGCGAAAGTAACATAAATATACATATTCAACTGCATAATCCATCTCGAATTCATCTCCAGTTTTACCTCCAAACTCTATTTTAGAGTAAAAAAATGAAGGAATTTTGCTCCAATCCAGTGTCTCCAATTTGGAGGGTGAACGGTGTCAATCCAAATTTGAAGTGACATTATTCATCCACTCTATTACTATTCCTTATTATTTTATTATTATCCTATATTATTTAACCCTTTTAATTTATAATATTATATATACCTATTAATATTTATGTAATATCTTTAAAATATTAATTTTTCATCTTAATTTTGGCATATAATTTTGATAAATTAACCTGGACGCATAAATAATTCTCGGCGTCGAGAGAGATTTGAGATTCCGTAAGTAACTCAGTGAGTGCAGTGTCGTGCATATATTATTTTTATGTAAAATTGTAAGATAATTTTATTATAAGTTATAATTGTATAAAAAAAAAATATAACCTTCACAAAAATGAAAGGTGCAAATATAAATTACAAGATGTTGCTAAAATTGAAAAGTGAAAATGTGATGACCCAAAATGTCATCTTTAAATTTAATAAGTAATTCTGTGTTTTAAGACCTCGAAAAACATCATTTATCATTTCTCGACTTGCGTGCGAAGTCCGTATATTTTTCCGGAAAGTTTTTATGTGAAAAATGGATTAAAATGGGAAATAGAGCTTTAAAACTCTACTAAGTTGACTTTGGTCAACATTTTGAGCAAACGGGTCCGGATCAGTATTTTAAAAATTCCGATAGGTCCGTATCGTGATTTGGAATTTACGCGTATGCCCGAAATCAAATTCCGAGATCCCTAACCCGAGTTATGGAATTTTGATAAAAAATTAAAAGCTTGAAAGCTTAATGATTTCTAAGAAATTACTGATGTTGGATTTATTGACTTCGGGTCCGTATTTTGGTTCCAGAGTCCGGTATAGGTCCACTATAATATTTATGATTTGTTTGCCAAATTTGGTGAGAATCGGAGTTGATTTGACATGATTCGGACGCCCGGTTGTAAAAATATAAGTTTTAAAGTTTTCTTGAAAACTTCCTTTGATTTGGTGTCCGATTCGTAGTTCTAGGTGTTATTTTGGTGATTCGATTGCGCGAGCAAGTTTGTATGATGTTTAGAACTTGTGTGCATGTTTGGTTTGGAGCCCCGAGGGCTCAGGTGAGTTTCGGATAGGTTACAGAATGTTTTGGACTTTGAAAATCTAGTATTTTGCTGCAGCAGGTGTTCTGGCATGTTCTTCTTCGCGTTCGCGAAGGTACTCTCGCGAACGCGAAGAGTAAACTGGGCAGCTGGATCTTTCTTCTTCGCGAACGCGAAGCGATGGGGCATTACCCTTCGCGAACGCGACCATCTCCTCGCGAACGCATAGTGTTAGGCACACCTGGGGGAGGGTCGATCATTCCTTCAGCGCGAACGCGAGCTATGCCTCGCGAACGCGAAGGACAGGGAGGGAAACCTTCGTGAACGCGAAGGAGGACTCGCGAACGCAAAATCCACGGGTTGCTACTCATCGCGAACGCGACAGGCCCTTCCAAAAATAAAAAATTAAGATTTGAATGTCCATCTGATATCGGAATTAGACAAATTTGGTATGGTTGAACTCGTATCGGAACGGGTGTTCGGATTTTGTTAGTTTTTCCGGGATTTGAGATGTGGGTCCCACTGTCGACTATTTTAATGAATTTTAAATTTTTATCCGAAAAATTTATAAATTCATATGGAATTAATTCCTATGATTAGTATTGAATATATTGAATTGTTTGTGAATATATTTGAAGCTTTTGGAGGCTAATTTAAAATGAAAAGCTGTGGTTGAATAATTGAATGAAATTTGCAAAGCGAGGTAAGTATGAGGGTTAACCTTGACTTGAGGGAATAAAACCCTTAAATTATTTGATATGTGAATTGCATGTAAACGATGTATAGGCGAGGTGACGAGTGTCTATACGTCGTCAAATTAACTATTTGCCTGCTTACTTGAAAAATCACAAATTATTTTTAATCATAAATTAATTATTATAATAATTGTTTCTCTCTTATTCTTTGCAAATATAAATTCTTGAATTCATGCATTAATTGTTACATGCTATTTGAATTATGTGCCTTAATTGTTATTTGACATTTAGCATAATAAATATTAAACTGCTTATTTGCTCCCTGATTTCCATAATAATTTGCTATTTATCATTGTTTGCTTCAAAATTAAACCATAATTATTGTATGCTTGTTGTCTTGTAATTTTATATTAATTGTTACATTTATTGAAAAATTTTCTTGTATAAGAATTGGTAAATGAAAATATTGAAGGAGCGGATTGCACGCCGCAACATGATTAATTATAATGAATATATTGGAGGATCGGGTTGCACGCCGCAACAGACTTATTAAAAATCTATATTGGAGGATCGGGTTGCACGCTGCAACAGACTTATTAAAAGTCAATATTGGAGGATCGGGTTGCACGCCGCAACAGACTTGTTAAAAAGTTAATATTGGATGATCGGGTTGCACGCAACAAATTTGATTAAAATGAATATGTTGGAGGAGCGGGTTGCAGGCCGCAACAGAACTGAATATGGATATATTGTGAGAGCGGGTTACACGCTCCAACAGAATTGGTTGAAATAATAATGGATTTATGACTATTGGGTTGGTTTCAATTATTATAAATGAGTTACCTGATTTATTTATATTATTTATTGTTATTATAAATATTGCGTACAGGTTAATGTAAGTGAACTGCCTTAGCCTCATCACTACTTCGTCGAGGTTAGGCTCAGCACTTACCAGTGCATGGGGTCGGTTGTACTGATACTACACTCTGCACTTCTTATGCAGATTTTGAAGTTGGTCCCAGCGGCGTACCATAGACTTGCTCGGATTTCAGCTACCAGTGGAGACTTGAGATATAACTGTATGGCGTCCGCAGTTCTGAAGTCCCCGTCTATTGTACTTTAGCTGTGTGTTTATTTTCAGACAGCTTTATTTTATTCAGACCTTTATTTGTATTTATTCTAGAAGCTCGTGCACTTGTGACACCAATTCTGAAATGGTATTTAGACACCGTTGTTATTATGGATTATTTCAAAATTTCTTCCGCATTTGCTTCCTTATTGTTAATAAATTTAAAATTGCTTTAAAATGGATAATGTTATTCTAACGTTGGCTTGCCTAGCAAGTGAAATGTTAGGCGCCATCACGGTCCGAAGGTGGAAATTTCGGGTCGTGACAGAAAATTGAAAATACATTAAATAAAAATACATTAAAATTGAAAATACATTTAATTAAAAATACATAAAAATTGAAACTACATTAAATAACATAATAATTTAGTAGGGAGGTAAGTCGTTTCCAGATACACCAAAATCATTAAAGAATTGAGTGAATGAGGCAAAGGATTGTTGTGGTTGTAGATGTGAAAATTGTTGACTTCTTTTATCCATTATTCGTTTTTGTTCTTGTCGCAAAAATTCACGATGATTCGGATCGACAATAAAATCCACATCGATAAGTAAAATTTTATTTTCTAGTATGGGAGCATACTAGAGGTGGAAGTTGAATATTTAAGTAGTATTTAAACTAAATTTTAAACTACATGTAATATATAATGAATTATCTTGTATCTCAATAATTTTACTTTTATTTGAATTATCCATTAATATATATAATCTATAATATTTTCTTACAAATTATATTATTCAAAAATTTATGGTATAAAATAATTTTATTTTAAATGGTTATATAAGACAGAAATATGAATTATATGGGATGAATATGTATAAAAGAAAAAAAGACATGATTTGTTTAATGGAAATAAGAAAATAAAATTTAAATAAAAGATAATAATATAATATAGAAGAGAAAGAAGAATATTAAAAGGATATAATTTTTTTTTAAGTAAAAAATAGAGTAATGGTTGGAGTGCTCCATTTTAGAGTGAAGGATTGGAGATGGCCTTAAGTAGAGGCGGTTATAGAATGCAAAGTCAGTAGATTCGAAGTTCTAACCAGTTTAAAAAGCAAATTCCACAGTGCAGCGGATTAGATTCTCCTAAAATATACTACTTTCAATTATAATGATTTCACGTGTGAGTAAATATATTCATATGAAAGTCACAAAATTTTGGCTTATAAAATTTTCAGAAAAGATTACTTTTCGCCCCGGCTAAAACTATTTATATCTGGTAGCCACAAAAGTATATAAAATTTGTATATTTTTTGTATAGCATACAAAAATAAAAATATATATAAAAAAAAAAAAAACAGTTATTATTTTTATAGCAGCTACATAATGTCATTTTCCCTAAAAAATTTATTCTAAGTCATCGTTTTCATCTATTGATCTTATTATACTAAATGCAGAGGTAAATTAAAACCTTGTCGGATAAAGTAATATTGAAAAAGGACCATATAATTGTCTGTCATTTCTTCTAATGTTCTAAATTTCATTAGCTTAGCAGAGCTAATAGAGAAACATTATAAGTGAACAATTGAACTTTCTGGCCGTCATCTTTAAGAGATTAGATGATTTCTTACAAATGATGAAAATGTGACAAAGCAACACATAACTACATGAATAACTTGATGCATATATGTCTCTTTTCTTAAGACATGAACGTTCACAAGTCAAAAAACTACTGCAGAAATGGTTAAAATCCTTGCTGTCTCTCACAAATTTCTGGCGAAAAAGCAATTAAGTACTAGTAATTAACAAAAGGGCGTTGGGCTTAACAAAGTATCACGCGTTCACGTAGAATTCTGAAAATCACACCACTAAAGGAAGTGATGTAGATAATTTACCCTAATACAAACATAAGTGATTACGTCCACGACTCGAACCTGTGACATATAGAGAGAAATTTACCTATGCTCCAAAGCTCATTTTCAAAAAGAAAGTAATATCTAAAAGTAAAGAGAAAGTATCAGGCTGTCTAAATGTTCTTTTTTTTATTTGGGAAATGGGGTCAGGCGGTCTAAATGTTAGTATAATGTTCAGAAAGAAGAAAAAGAAAGTGTCTCCTAACGCTAACAATTAGGCCATGTTATGAAAATAATTATATTGTGGATGTCTATTTATTACTTCGCTATTTGGTACTCTATTGAAGTTTATCTACAAACAGCTAATACAAGCAAGTTGCAAGCAACTCAATGAAACGATTTGCAGCAGTTTCTTATTAAACATGCAGGTTGCAAGCAGCTCATGAAGTCAGCTTACAAGCAGCTCAAGAAAAGCCTCGCAGTTGCTTCATTTATTCTATAAATAGAAGAGTTTTCAGTTCATTATGTACATCAGTTTGAAGTTGAATAATATATCAATCTCTCTCTATACTTGTCTTCAATTTATTTACTTTATATTCTTTATTTTATAAGACGTTATTAGCACGTGACTCTGCCATCTCGAGCAAATACTCCAAGGTACAAAGTTTCTTTTTCTAAATATATGTTTATCATGCATGTTCATCACGTCTTTCTAGCCAACTAATGATGCAGATGTTATTTTACTTGGATGCGGTCTCTCAAAATTAGAAAGAAAAATTGATTTTACTTAAGTTATTATATGGTAGCGAGACTACACCAGTAGTTTATGTGGAAAACAGTTGGGGACTATATATGTATACTTATACAATTGCTATTTTTATACTTATTTACCTCCTTGATCGTTTAGTGAAGGATTAAAAGGTGAATAACAATGTCAGATCCATCTAAACTCCAACAGAGTTTATGAGAAATATATAATTACCAACAATGGTAATATTTTCTAAGTCTCATTATGACTTAACTTCATGGTTCACTTGAACTCCAGCTGAGTACGACCACCAGAAGCGGCTATGTTTTATATATCTCATTGTAACTAAATTTTGTTAACCACCAGCAGTGTTATATGCCTATGACCACCAGAAGTGATAATTTAGGCTTGCTATAGTTACAATGAAGATAAGTTAGAGAATTTTTTTTATATTATATGCATACCTCGACTTGCTTCTAAAGTAACAAATATCTTAAAAGAGATTCAAAGCATCACAATTTGATGTGATTATACACGTTCAGATAATTATGGTCTATCTCCTGAAGGAAGAGAACTTTTGATAATATGTCATGAGCCCAATTTCCCTCCGAGGATGTCATGATGGCACCTAATCCCTAACACTAGGTAAGCCTAACAATTTGCGGAATAACTGAATAATAAACTGAACTTCAATCTCAACACATGATATGTAAACAAGAACTGCAATTTTTAAATAATTACAACTTCCAAAACCAGGTAGAAATAAGTCACAAGTTTCTAAGAGCAAATACTAAGTGTCTCCATGCACCATAGTCTAAAGAGAATAAAAAAAACAACATAATAAGGATAGAGGGGGACTCCGAGGTCTGTGGACGCTAGCATATATACCTTGAAGTCTCCACGTGCGGTCCAACTCAAAGGTATCTGGTCTGGTGGGAAGAACTTCGATCTGCACAAAAAGATATGCAGAAGTGTAATATAAGTACACCACAACGATACCCAATAAGTGCCAACCTTAACTTCGGTAGAGTAGTGACGAGACTAAGTCAGGGCCCTACTGGTTTAAAAGATAAGCAAGGAAGAAGATATAATAATATTTGAGATGACTAAGAATTTACACAATGAGAAGTTTCAGAGACTATCAGCACAATAAATAGAAGTAAACAACAAGGGCGCTCCCAAGGTACCGTCTCGTAGTCCCAAATGTAAATATGCACAACAGGGAAATCTCCCGAGGTACCGCCTCGTAGTCCCAAAGTAAATATGCAAGACAAGGGGGGATCTTCCAAGTAAACGCCTCGTAGTCCCAAAGTAAATATGCAAGACATGGGGGATCTCCCGAGGAACCAACTCGTAGTCCCAAAGTAAATATGCAAGACAGTGGGATCTCCCGAGCAACCGCCTTGTAGTCCCAAAGTAAATATGCAGCAGATAACCGAAGGAACAATGAATTTATAGCAAGAAATCTTATAGTTAAAGATTTAATTCAAATCAAGAGAAGCAGGTAATTCAACTAAGCATGTTGCAAAAATTTCAAGTAAGAGTTAAAGCACTTAGACATGCGATACTAGGCTAAACATGATCATTACATATGCTAAGTCAACTCAGTTAAGGAATTTAAAAGAAGACAACTCGGTAAGAACCGAAATATCCACATTTAGCCCGTGTTCACACTCGTCACCTCGCGTATACGGCACTCACATATCACAAATGGTTACAACAGTACCAAATCCTAAGGAGATTTCCCCCACACAAAGTTAGACAAGTCACTTACCTCAAATCTCGCTCAATCAATCGATAAGGATGTCTTTCCCTCAATTTTCCAACTCTGAATGTCCCAAATCTAGCCAAAAGTAATTACATATCATGAATACAACTACAAGAAACTAATTTAAATCATAAATCTACGACTTTAGCAAAGAATAAAAAAATCTCCCCAAAAAGTCGACCTGAGCCCACGTCACGGAATCGGGTAAAAAGTACAAAATACGAACACCCATTTGATATCAAGTTCACCTATACCAAAATTACCAAAATCCGACACCAAGTCGCCACTCAAATCCCCAAATTTAACTCTCCAAATCGCTAGCCTCAAACTCCCAAATTCTACCTTATACATACACAATCTAGGTGGGAAAATCAATGGGGTTTATTGATCAAAAATAAGTACAATAGACTTACCTCAAAAAATCCCTCAAAATTTCTCTCAAACATCGCCAAGATCCGAGCTCAAAATATTTTAAAATGAGCAAAATCGCAAACCCTTGCATTTAAGTGTTCTGTCCAGCACTTTCGCTCCTGTGGAAACTTAGCCGTATCTACGGCATCGCAGAAGCGACAACATACTCATCTGCTTCTGCGGTTCCAACTTCCTCGCTCATTTCTGCTTCTGCGGTTCAAAGACCGCTTCTGTGGGTGCGCATCTGTGCATACTCGTTCGCTTCTACGGACAGGCCTCCCAAGCACTCGTCAGCTTCTGCGATCACCCTTCCGCAGAAGCGACTCCGCTTCTGCGGCCTTCACGTCGCATCTGCGACCACTGGCCAATTCCCCCGGCCCCACATCTGCGCCCAATTGCTCGCTTCTGCAGGATCGCACCTGCTGTCAATCTTGCGCAGTTGAGATTACACCAGAACTACTGCCCTCAGCCATTCTCCCAAATCCAAATTAGATCCGTTAATAATCCAGAATGCACCTGAGGCCCCCGAGACCTCAACCAAACTTACCAACAAGTCCTAAAATATCATACGGACTTAGTCGAGCCTCTAGATCATATCAAACAATGCTAAAAATATGAATTGCACATCGATTCAAGCCTAATGAACTTTAAAACTTCAAACTTGTACGTCTGATGCCGAAACCTATCAAATCAAGTATGATTAACCTCAAATTTTGCATACAAGTCATAATTGACATTACGGACATACTCTAACTTCCGAAATCGGAATCAGACCCCGATATCAAAAAGTCCAATCCTGGTCAATCCTTCCAAAAATTATCTAATTTTCCAACTTTCGCCAATTCACGCTAAAATAACCTACGGACCTCTAATTCAACATCTGAACACGCTCTTAAGACCAAAATCATCCTACGAAGCTATTGGAACCGTCGAAACTTCATTTCGGAGTTGTATTCACATAGTTTGAACTACAGTCGATTCCTACGACATAAACTTCCATCTCAGGGACTGTGTCCCACTCCACTCCGAAACCAAAAATAAATTCTCTCGGTATGTTACGTAACCATAAAATAAAATTGAGGAAGCAATAATTAGGGGTTCGAGGCAAATACTCTCAAAACGACCAGCCGGGTCATTACATTATATTAATCCATTTCTTGAAGTGAATGTGACAATACTAAATATTCAAATTTCTCCTGAAATAGTAAATAATTAAATTTCCTCCTGAAGCAGGAAAATATTGTGTAGTGGTAAAAATATTAAAATTCTTAATTTTCGTCATTTATAAATTTTGAATTTTCTTTATATTGTTCATTTGATTATGATTTTTTCTCATGACACTAGAAGTGTCTGAGCAATATTTGGTAGTATAAAATTTATCAAAAGCTCTTGAAGAGCTAACTGTTTGTCTAGCAGACAGATGACACCAGTAGTGTCCGATAAATATTAGATTGTGGATAATGAATGAAAGCTCTCGAAGAGCTTATATACAAATATGTCATTCATATTATATAATTATGATCAAAATATATGTTGTAGTAAATCTGAAGTTTACTAATACAAATGGCCATCATATTGAGACTACAAATGACTAGAAGATTGAAAATTTTCATGTTTCTACAATCATAAGGGGTAAAATAATATGAATGTGAGAAGTTACCCACCTTATTTTTCAATTTATACTACATCATCTATCAAAGTAAACCAGAAGTTTACTAATCCAAAAGCAGTTACAGTAAATCAGAAGTTTTATTGCGGCAAAAATAGCTACAGTAAAACAAAAATTTGCTAATACAAAAATAGCCACAGTAAATCAGAAGTTTACTAATATAAAAGTTTATGTCATAGTAAACCAAAAGTTTACTAAAAGATAGCACATCGTGATAAGCTTGAAGTTTACATTTGCCATCTGGTTTAAATATGATGAGCTAATTGAGAATTATGATAAACATAAATTGAAGAACTAGAAGATTCTTCAAAAATTCTCTTGTGTTGCTTGTTCTCATAATAAATTGATTATACCAGCTAAAGTTGGGACTAAGACCCCTAAATTATGGAATATATAAAAGGTGAACATGAGCATATTCACCTATCATGTGAACCACTTATATATGCACATATGATATGGTTACATGTGTGTTTATTGTCAACCTGCAGTTTGGCATTTGAAATTATTTTTTCTCAATTAAGAGCATAATTTCCAAAATATGTAATCAAGAAAATCCATCTTGATAATGCTGGTATATTCAAGCTGGTTTAGCTTGGAATGTCTCATGTTAATGGCTAAATCATTTCTTATGAGAAAAAAACTTCCCGTGATGGTCTAAGATTTTCTAAATTGCATACAACATCACTTGTATGAATCGGACCAACAATATATAATAAGTCATCCACTCACAATTGGTTTAGGATCAGAAATCAAATACTTTTACTATCTAATAACTTTTGATATGTGGTATATGATTAATTTCTCTACCACATTGCATAAAGTTAGGTTTCCCAAAGAAGATTGGAGATATATGTTAGTTTATCTAACATTTGGGGGATGAAATAAAAATCTGAAAAATATGTTATATGAATCGAATTATCATTAATATGATCCTCACTTAGAAGATAATTCAAGTCAAATGCCGGAAGCATTTGCTGATCCAAAATAAAATATCATATTTCAGCTGCAAATGCTCCTATTAAAATTAAAGTCCCTGAAAGATAGAGTTTACTGTACGCATGAAGCGTGGTAGGCCAATCGATTCCAAAGGTAACAATCTTTGAAAAAGATAGGAGCAAATGATCAAAATGATCATAATAAGGAGGAAATAAGCTCTACAAGAGCCCACGACGTAATATTTCATGAAACTCCATAAGAAGTTCAGGTACCTGAAAATAAAGAAAGTGATGAGATCTCAACAATTTATGTCGCTTGCGAACCGATACAAAATGATCATTGAAGATATATTTGATACAATATGGTGCACAATATTGTAAAAGATTGTGAGGATGGACATGTAGTCCAGATACTGTCACGACACAAAATCCCACCACAGGTGTCGTGATGGCACCTAGTCTCTAAGACTAGGTAAGCTGATTTCAATTACCTTTTGTTGCCATTTTTTTAATTATTTTTTTAAACTAACAGTGGAAATAGTTACAATATATAACCCTGGTAGTACTGAGTCACGAACTCTAACTGAATACATGGAATGATCACGAGGACCGAATATACAATACTGTTTGATTATAAATTAACAGTACAATGAAATGAAAAGACTCCAAGGGACTGCGATGGCCAAGCAGCTCTACCTTGAATCCTTACGATCCCGCTTTAACTCTGCTCAAGTCTGATATCTCCAATACCTGGCTCTGCACAAAAATATCGTCCCTGACAATAGCCACCCTTATCGCTCCTATTGCCACCCTTATCGCTCATATTGCCACCCTTATCGCTCCTATTGCCACCCTTATCACTCCTATAGCCACCCTTATCGCTCCGCCCAGACAATATCAATAGCCACCCTTATCGCTCATATTGTCACCCTTATCGCTCCTATAGCCACCCTTATCGCTCCGCCCAGACAATATTTCAACAAACACAACAATAGTGAAATGCCACCCTTATACCCACATAATATCAGCGGTGAAATGCCACCCTTATCTCCCCAAAATAATAACTCATACAACACAATAATTTACATAGGAAATTAACACGACAACATAATAAAATATCAATTCATATCACAATTTGCCCAATGGCCACAACCAAATTCCAAAGATATAACAAAATTAATTAATTTCACAACAAATAGCCCAAGGCTCCACACAATGTATATAACACCAAAAAATAATTAATAGAGATAGAAATTACTCAGCATAAAAATGCAAATTTAGATAACTATATTAACACTTCTTCTTAAGCTCACTTAAATTAATTATTTACATAAGAAAATTCATATTGGAATTAATTTCCAAGAAGTATTAAACCAATAATACTCACGAAATTTCATAAATATTTCAAATAACAATCACATCAAATTATCATATAAAACTAAATTCAACAATAAGGATTTAGGCATGGAAAACAGATGATTTAATCATTTTCCACAATTTCCCAATTTACTACACAATAGTGCCTAAGACTTTAATTCAATGAATTTTGCACGTATAAGCTCGAGTACGTACTCGTCATCTTGCGTACACGGCTTTTCACATTTCACAAATGGAATATAAGACTCAATGCCTAAGGGGTAATTCCTCCACTCGAGGTTAGGCAAGACACTTACCTTTTTGAAGTTAGGCCGATATTTCAAAATAGCCTTCTTGCTTGAATTGACCTCCGGGCAGCTTAAATCTATCCAAATTAATTGTACACCTTCATTAAAATTTATTGGAAATAATTCCGGATAATAATACGTCGACTTAAAATTTTATTCCAAAAAGTCAACAAAAGTCAATATGGGACTCGCCTCTCGGAACCCGACATAATTTTCATGAAATCCGAACACTCATTCCGATACGAGTTCAACCATACCAATTTTATCGAATTCCAATAGATTCATGTAATTTAACCAAAATCAAGCTAGGAATCCTTACCCCAATATTTTCTATGAAACACTCTCGAAAAATCGCCTCACTCGAGCTTCCTTGGTCCAAAAATGGAAGAATGACACGAATTTGGACTTTATTCTGCTGCCCAGGGGTTTGTTCTTCGCGTTCGCGACACCCCCTCGCGTTCGCAATGAACAAATTCCTCAAAAGTAATTTTCAAACTCTTCCCAGACAGCCTCTAGTATAATAGTCATAACTTTTTATACAAAACTACAACCAATTAATGGTTTGAGTTTCTGAAAATTAGTCTCCAAGAGCTATAACTTTCATTTGTTGCTCATTTCCCAATTGCTTATAGATCACGAGATATAATTTTCCAAAGTCAGCCCGGTGCAACAGAGATTTCCAAACTCTTCCCGGACAACCTATAATGTATCCACCATAACCTTTTGTACACAACTCCAAATGAAAATGGCTTACCTTTATAAAAACTAGACACAAAGGGCTACAACTTTCATTTTTGAATCATCTCCAAATTCCTTATAGATTGCGAGATATGAGCCTCCAAAGTCAGACGACTAACAGCAAAATTTCCTTCTTCGCGAATGCGAAGAACAAAGTCTCAGCAGCAAAATTTCCTTCTTCGCGAACGCGAGAGGCTCCTCGCGAACGCGAAGAACAACACCAGAACCAGCAACCAGCTACATCAAAACACCAAAACTTGGTTCGGAACCACCCCGAATCAAAACTGATGCCCCCGGGACACCGTCCAATCATACCAACCAGTCCCAATACATAACACGAACCTGCTCCAGGCCTCAAATCACATCAAACAACATCAAAACCACAAATCGCACCTCAAATCAAAATCTATGAACTTTGAACTTTCAAATTCTATATCTTGTGCCGAAACACATCAAATCAATTTGGAATGACTTCAAATTTCGCACACAAGTCATAATTGACATAATGAAGATATTCTAATTTCTAGAATCGGATTCTGACCCCGATATCAAAAAGTTAACCGCCCGGTCAAACTTTCCAAAAATTTATATTTCGCCATTTCAAACCTAATTTCACTACATACCTTCAAATAATTTTCCGAACACGCTCCTAAGTCCATAATTACCATACGGAGCTATTGACGTCATCAAAATTCCATTCCGGAGCCGTTTGCTTAAAAGTCGACTCTCCGGTCAACTATTTACATTTAAGCTTCTAAAATAAGGATTGTTTTTTTAATTTAATTCCGAATCTCCAGTAATTCAAACTCGATCACACCCGCGAGTCATAATACATATTGTGAAGCTGCTCGAGATCTTAAGTCACTGAATGGGGCGTTAATTCATAAAATGACAAGTCGGGTCGTTACAGAAACCTGAAGATACCTATATGAATCATTTGATTAAATCTAAAAGAAGATCACTGAAGGATTTAAAATGCTTGAAGAATATAATTCAAAGTCTCGAGAAAGGCACGCGATCAAATTACAAAGATCTTTGTACGATTTAAAATAAATCAGGGTGCTTGTGTAATGACCCGACTTGTCATTTTAAAAATTTAGGCTCCTTTCAACTATTTGACATCTTGAATAGCTTCATATTATATATTATCACGTGTGTGAATCATCGATTTTGATTTTTAGGTATTTCGAGATTAGTTCGAAAGAATGAATTTCATGTTGGAAGCTTAATTGAAAAGGGTTGATCGGAGTTTGACTTTTATGCAAACGACTCCGAAATGGTATTTTGATTGTTCCAATAGCTCCATATGGTGACTTGGGACTTAGGAGTGTGTCTGGATATTTATTTTGAAGTTCGTAGTTGAATTTGGCTTGAAATAGAGAAAGTAAGAAATTTGAAGTTTGATCGGAAGTTGACTTTTATGATATCGAGTCCGGATCTAGATACCAAAAATTTCAGCAGTTTCGTTATGTCATTTATGACTTGTACGCAAAATTTGAGTTTATTCCGAATTGATTTGATATGTTTCGGCACGAGATTTGGAAGTCGAAAGATTTAAAGTTCATTAAGTTTGAATTGAGGTGCGGTTTGTCGTTTCGATGTTGTTATATGTGATTTGAGACCCCGAGTAGGTCCTAATATATTTTGAGACTTGTTGATATGTTCGGACGGGGTCTCGAAGAGCTCGGGTGAGTTTCGGGGTGGTTTCGGACCATTTCTAGGCCATTTCTAATTGTTGGGTTTTGGCTACAGGGGTGTACAATGCAATAGCGTGGACCTGGCTGCGATAGTGAAGAGAAAAATAGGAAAAATGGAACTGTGCATCGCGATCGCGGAAGCCTTCACGCCATCGCATAGAATAAAATCTCTGATGCACTGACCCGACTTTGGAAGCTTATATCTCACAATCTATAAGGAATTTGGAGATGATCCAAAAATAAAAATTGTAGCCCTTGGTATCTAGTTTTCAGAACGTTAAACCTTTTGTCATTTAGAGTTTTGTACAATAACTTATGGCCATTTAACTAGAGGCTGTTCGGAAGAATTGGACAAGGCTGTTGGAAATTTGTTCATCGCGATCGAGGGGGAATGGTCGTGATCGCATAGAGTAAAAATGTGCTAGAAAAGTTTTTTCTTCATGATCGCGAAGTATTTTCTGCGATCGCAGAGAGTGAATGCCTGGGCATAAGCTATATTTCGAGGTTTCGGCCATTTTATTACATTTGGAGCTATGGATCTCGGGTTGAAGCGACTGTTTAGGCGATTTTTACCATATGGATTAGGGTAAGTGATTCTAACTCAGTTTTGGTTAAATTACATAAATCTATTGCTGTTCTTATCAAGAAATTATTGTTTTGGGTTGAAAATGGTTGAATCTTTCATAGACTTTAATTTAGGATTTGAAGGCCGAGTTGTAGTCGAATTTGAGTAATTTTGGTATGGTTGGACTCGTGGTTGAATGGGTTATCAGATTTTGTGAATTTCCTCGGGTTATGAGAAGTGGGTCCCACTGTCGACTTTTCGAGCAGAGCTGGAAATTTTTATAAATTGTTAAATTGTAAGCATTGAAGTAAATTGTAATTAATTTGTACGTTGTTTGAATAGATACATATCATTTGGATTGAATTGAGGAGATAGGAAGGCGTTGGAGGTTGATACGCACGGAATGGAATTTTCGGAGTATTGTTTATCGTGATCGGCATTAGATTCGGCTTGTTCGAGGTAAGTAACACTTCTAAACTTGGTTTTGAGGGTATGAATCCCTGAATTTCGTGGTATATGAATTGTTTGGAGGTGACGCACATGCTAGGTGACGGGCGTGTGGGCGTGCACCATAGAAATTGTGACTTAATTGATTCCGTGGAATTGCATAATCAAATAATCATGTCATTATCCACATATCCTCCACGTGTTAGAGAAATAGAGTTGAGACGCGTGTTAAAGATCATGTTTAGGCTACGTTCCAATATTTTGGATCCCACAGAGGTCTTATTGCCAATGAATTACTTGTTTAAATTTATAATTATGTACTCAGTTGCATCTATCATTTGCATATCATATCTCAGTCTCTGTTGTCATTCATTGATACATCATATCATCATGTCGTGTTGATTTTCATGTCATTGAGAGCCCGAGAGACTAGAGATTTTGAGTGATATTTAAGGGATCGGGCTGCACGTCGCAACATGTTTTATTTATTTATGCCTCGATCTGGCTATTATAGCGCTTGGGCTGAAGGAGCCCCTCTATAGTCTGCACCCCCCACAGTGAGCGCAGTTGATTTTATATTGAGGGATGGATTATACCTGGGGATGGATCTTGCCCGAATAATTTATATTGAGGGATGGATCTTCCCAAGGCATGGATCTTGCCCGAATTATTTATATTGAGGGATGGATCTTCCCTGGACATGGATCTTGTCCGAATCATTTATATTGAGGGATGGATCTTCCTTGGACATGGATCTTGTCCGAATCATTTATATTTGGGGATGGATCTTCCCTAGGCTGGATTGTCCTTATACAGTAATGTGTGACTGACTGTCAGTTAATGTGTGTGTGTATATATATATATATATATATGGGATGGATTGTCCATATACAGTACTGGGTGATTGAGTGTTGTGAGAGTGTGAGTACACGAGGTTTCCACTGAGGTGCATCACATACAGCATGTACATTGGCATGTAGATAAAGAGATGTCACATTCCTCATATCATTCAGAATTGATCTATTTTACTTGTACTGAGTTTAACTGTTGAATTTAAAAACATGCCTACATTTATGTACTGTTATTTCTATATTGGATTGTACCTGTTGAGCTCGTGACTACTTTCATCCCAAAGGTTAGTCTTCTTACTTATTGAGTACATGGGGTCAGTTGTACTCATACTACACTTCCGCACATTGCGTGTAGATTTATGATGCTGATGTAGCTGCGTACGGCGGGAGTTGGATCTGAAGATGTACTTGTGTTCCAGTCATCATTGCCTCTTGTTCATAGTAGCTTTAGAATTTTTAATCTGTTCATGTATACTTCAGACAGATGACATAATTATTTCAATTTAGCCTTGTAAAAACCTAAATCTTTGACGCTAATGATTTGTACTACCAGCCCTTGGGAAATTGGTATCCGAGCTCTCGGTACATAGGTTCTACAAGTCATGAGCAAGTGTCTAGTAGAGTCTTGCGGATCGGTATCATGACGTCCATACTTATCTTCGATAGGCTACAGGAAATTTAGGATAATTTTCCAACTTTATTTCCTTATCGTGCGGAATTGATTCATCTTGAAACATAACTCTTTGAATTCCTTCCACGCATTTGTGTGCACTTGTGAGCGCTCGGTATCAGTTGTGCATCGCCAGCTTGTGATTCAATGAACGAGGTTCGAGATGAGTATTCTATATTTTGGTGGTGGGCCAGTTTGGAGGACTTGAGGCCAGGTTTAAACCATAGCTTAAACTCGGTAGTTTCAGTTATGTGAACTTGTACATTTGGACTCGTATGTTCGATAATGTCCCTACGAGTGGGATTGTGGCTCGATGAGCAGTGGAATGAATAAATTATGAGTACTATGTGACTGCGGAATATGTTTAGATGGTTTGAATGTGACGAGAAGAGTTTCTCGAGATGTAAAAACAGGTCCATTGGGGTGCTTGATTTCCGTCTTGATTTGATGTATAGTCTCGAGTTATGAGTCTGTTCAAGGATCTTTCACGTTGTTAAATTGTGGGACAAATTAAATTCCCATGTCTTGTTAATGAGTTTAGACTCAGAAAGATTAAGCGATTGCATAGTAATTGTGGTTGCGAAAGGGTATAACAAGATGCCAATTTGAGGCTAAGCGGGTGGGTTATCTCTTGCAGAGTAATCTACGTAGGTGTGTTCCTTATAATGTTGAGTAGAGAGTTTCTTTTCTACCAGCGGGGTGTATGTGTTGAGATTTGAATTTGAATCTGGTTGAGAAAGTTGAGTTGACTGTCAAGAGAATGGATGCGAGCTTAGCGGATGATTGAGGTATTTTATGGTTGGTGTTGTATGAGCTTGAGAAGAATCTTCGTTGAACTGACTGCAGTATTATGACAGTAATAGAGTATGGGTATTATGAGTTATTGAGTGTTTTTTCTATGGCTTTGGGCCAAGTGGGGGAGCCTACTATTGACAATTCAATTTCACGGTTATATGTTAAATTTTAGTTTTGGTCTGAGTCATACTTGCGGATCAGTTATAACTGCACAGGTTGAGATCGGGGATGACTCAAGCAAGGAAATTCCTGAATACGGGTTGCATTACACTTTATGAAAATCATGGAATGATTAAGTTATTATTTGAAGGATGTAGTGCACACGAAGTATGAATTTGATTAGTGGTGTTAAAGTAGGGTTACTTCTTTGAGTGTTGTTGTGCTAATGGGCACGTGTCTTTTGTCCCGTTTAGGCAGTACAATTTAGATTTCGGCAGAGTGGATGACTCTGGAGAGGGTTCTAATGGATTCATATGTATATGTGGCAATTGAAAATTTTTCGAATTCATATATCGCTAGAATTGGTTATTTACATTGGATGGTGTCAGGACTTGCGGTAATTATGTATGACTATGGATTCTACATTTAAGTATAAGATAGGAAAGAAGAACAATTTTAAATTCACATAAGGTCTTCAAAAGTAGGTGTCTCGATTGTGGTATTTATGGAGGTGCTTAAGAAGAATACAACAGCCTATGGGCCTTAGGGCGGTGTGATTTTATGTTAGGATGTCTTGTAGTGAGTTTTGGGTAAGGATCGTAGTGTTCTAACAAGGAGAAGTGTCTACTTGAGGGTAATTCAGAAGAAACTCGGAGAAAATAGGACAACTTGGTAGTAGGCTAGACCAGTATGGTAATGGTATGCTCAATTCTTTGGGGTAATTACGATGTGGTGAGACTTTACAGATGGTTTGGTAGCAATATTCTTGGGTTTGGTGACCTGCATTGGCCTTGTCGAGTTAGAGGAATCCAGTTCTGATAGCTTGGTTATGTGCAAATTGATTTCAAAGTGTTCTTGAGGGTTCCTACCATAGTTTGGATCGGATATTTTCTACCGGCGTAAGGAACATGTTGTGTATTGTGATTTCCACCTGGATGGGAGTAAATGAAAGGTTTCTAACTAACCAGGTATGTAATTTGCTGGTGACTCAGAGTTGATAATGGGATTCTCGTGCTTTTCACATGATAGCATGATAGATGTGTGTGTTGTGCGGGATTAAGATTTACATGTACAAGGTGGCAGTTCAGTCATGAAGGGAAGGTCACGATTTTTGGCATGGTGAGTTTCAGATAATTAGATAAATGTTGTAACTGCTCAGTAATTCCTGAGAAAGGTGCGCATTTCAGAAGGAGTATTGTGTTTTGACTTACGGATGTTCATTGGTATTGCGGTATTCACCTGGTTGATAGACTATTGATATTCAAATTATTGCTATGTGGCACGAAAGAATATTCCTACTGGATGATCGTGCATGAAGGATGTGATAGTCATTCGAGTGCTGGAGTTGTGATCAGTTACGGTAATTCATGTGTTCTATGAATTTGGGGGACTGGGAGTTCTCAGAAGCAAATTGTTTCGGGGCCGCGGACTGTGAAGATGTGGCCAAGTTAACTAGATAATAATACATGTTATGGTTAAGTCATTGAGGACTTTTTAAAGGGCTATTTATCCATGCTCGGATTGCGTTTAGGTTATAATAAGCCTAGAATTGACTGTTAAGCATTAAGCTATGATGTTTCTCATATATGTAACTTGCGTGAGCTATTTGAGCTGTGTTTGAGGCTACATAGGGGTTAAAATCCCTGAACGAACTTGATAAATGCCTTAGTGATGAAAGATTTCCGATTTGAGCTACGATAGCACACTTTGTACATGCTTACACTTTAGCATGTCATTTATACCAGTCTAGGAACATGAAAATCTTACCTCTCTCATCATATACATGTGTACCTGTTTAAATGCTCCCATGTGATATGTTTGGACTGGAGGCTTGGGACTATACCGGGCGGGTTATATTATTGGCACGTGAATTATCCGTGCGGGTTCTATTGTTAGCACATGAGTTGTCCATGCAGCGTGTGGAATTTGCGTTTCCTTGATTGTTTATCTGATTAATTGTTTCTTTCCCCTTCATGCTATGATATTGCCTGATCAGGGCAATTTGAGAAACTTGTGCACATATACACACAGATATTCTTCTCACGAAATTTGATGAGTTGGTTTTAAATACTGTTTTGTGCCGGTTTTTAAAAAGGCAGGATTACACTGGAATAGCTAGAATAGTTGTGTTTGGTGATATAAGGTCATTGGACCTAGAACGGATACCATCAGGTTTGATTACAGCATATTGGAAGAGTAATTTAGAATTCGGCTTAAATAATTGGCTATAGTACTTGTTGAACAAGGGAAAGCTCCGTGACCTGTTGATCTGGTGAGTGATTGTGAGTTCCTGTATGTTTCTTTCATTATCGACAGTGTACGAAGGTTTTGGAACGAGGTTCTGTGAAATATGGGGTTTAATACTTGTACTTGGTTGGTTTGGAGTAGTTACTGTGATCGGAAATAGTGTTGTGATCATGCGAGTTGTGTAATATGTTATATGATTATATCTGGGGTTATGGTTATGGCTTGATACAACTTGTTCACACTTATACAGTGCGTAGATGTGAAATTTGGGTCTTGAAAAGAAATTCTGAATGTTGGAAATTGAATTCCAAGGTTTACGGACTAAGATTTAAGTAATGATCTTCAATTATGGTGTTGTCAGGCCTAAGGGTGATGTGGTATCACCCCCGGGTATGTGCGTGGTAAGGTGGAACAATGATTTAAGGGCTTAGGAAAAACTCTTGCCACGTTCGAGGACGAACGTAAGTTTAAGTGAAGGAGAATGTAACGACCCGACTTATTGTTTTGAACATTTATGCTCATTTCAACTATTTTAAGTCTTGAATAGCTTCATATGATGTATTATGACGTGTGTGAATGGTCAGTTTTGATTTGTAGGTGTTTCGGGATTAGTTCGAAAGAATGAATTTCGTGTTGGAAGCTTAAATGAAAAGGGTTTACCGGAGTTTGACTTTTGTGCAAATGACTCTGGAATGGAGTTTTGATGGTTTCAATAGCTTCGTATGGTGATTTCGGACTTAGGAGAGTGTTCGGATATTTATTTTGAAGTCTGTAGTTGAATTTGGCTTGAAATGACGAAAGTAAGAATTTGGAAGTTTGACCGGAAGTTGACTTTTATAATATCGAGTCTGGATTGTGATTCCGAAAATTTTAGTAGCTTTGTTATGTCATTTATGACTTGTACGCAAAATTTGAGTTCATTCCGGATTGATTTGATATGTTTCGGCGCGAGATTTGAAAGTTGAAAGATTTAAAGTTCATTAAATTTGAATTGAGGTGTGGTTCGTAGTTTCGATATTGTTATATGTGAGTTGAGGCCTCGAGTAGGTCCGTAATATGTTTTGAGACTTCTTGGTATGTTCAGACGGGGTCCTGAGGGGCTCGGGTGAATTTTGGGATAGTTTCGGACCATTTCTAAGCCATTTCTAATTGTTGTTTTTTGGTTATAGGGTGTACAGTGCGATAGCGTGGATCTGGCCGTGATAGAGAAGAGAAAAATAGGAAAAATGGAACTGTGCATCGCGATAGCGGAAGCCTTCACGCGATCGCATAGAATAAAATCTCTGATGCACTGCCCCGATTTTGGAAGCTTATATCTCGCAATCTATAAGAAAATTGGAGATGATCCAAAAATAAAAGTTGTAGCCCTTTGTGTCTCGTTTTTAGAAAGTTAAATCATTTGTCATTTGAGATTTTGTACAAAAACTTATGACCATTGAACTAGAGGCTGTTCGGAAGAGTTGGACAAGGCTGTAGGAAATTTGTTCATCGCGATCGCGGGGGAATGGCCGCAATCGCATAGAGTAAAAATGTGCTAGAAAATTTTTTGCTTCGTGATCGTGAAGCATTTTCCGAGATCGCAAAGAGTAAATTCCTGGACAGAAGCTATATTTCGAGGTTTCGGCCATCTTAACACATTTGGAGCTATGGAGCTCGGATTGAAGCGATGTTTGAGGCGATTTTCACCATATGGATTGGGGTAAGTGATTCTAACTCGGTTTGGATTAAATTACACGAATCTATTGTTGTTTTTATCAACAAATTAGTATTTTGGGTTGAAATTGGTAGAAAATTTCATAGACTTTAATTGAGGATATAAAGGGCGAGTTGTGGTCGAATTTGAGAAATTTTGGTATGGTTGGACTCGTGGTTGAATGGGTTGTCAGATTTTATGAATTTCGTCGGGTGCCGAGACGTGGGTCCCACTATCGACTTTTCGAGCGGAGTTGGAAATTTTTATAAATTGTTAAATTGTAAGTATTGGAGTACATTGTGATTAATTTGTACGCTATTTGAATAGATGCAGATCATTTAGCTTGAATTGAGGAGATAGGAAGGTGTTGGAGTTTGATACGCACGGAATGGAATTTTCGGAGTATTGTTTATCGTGCTCGGCATTGGATTCGGCTTGTCGAGGTAAGTAACACTTCTAAACTTGGTTCCGAGGGTATGAATCCCTAAATTTTGTGGTGTATGAATTGTTTGGAGGTGACGCACATGCTAGGTGACGGGCGTGTGGGCGTGCACCATAGAAATTGTGACTTAATTGATTCCGTGGAGTTGCATAATCAAATAATCTTGTCATTATCCACATATCCTCCACGTGTTAGAGAAATTGAGTTGAGAAGCATGTTAAAGATCATGTTTAGGCTACGTACCGATATTTTGGGTCCCACAGAGGTCGTATTGCTATTGAATTACTTGTTTAAATTTATAATTATGTACTCAGTCGCATCTATCATTTGCATATCATATCTCAGTCTCTGTTGTCATTCATTGATACATCATATCATCATGTCGGGCTGATTTTCATGTCATTGAGAGCCAGAGAGACTGGAGATTTTGAGTGATACTTATGAAATCGGGCCGCACGCTGCATCACGTTTTATTTATTTATGCCTAGATCTGGATATTATAGCGTTTGGGTTGAAGGAGACCCTCCGAAGTCTGCACCCCCCGCTGTGAGCGCTATTAATCTCATATTGAGTGATGGATCTTCCCTGAGGATGGATCTTGCCCGAATAATTTATATTGAGGAATGGATCTTCCCTGGTCATGGATCTTTCCCGAATCATTTATATTGAGGGATGGATCTTCCTTGGAAATGGATCTTGTCTGAATCATTTATATTCGATGATGAATCTTCCCCTGGGCTGGATTGGCCTTATACAGTACTGAGTGACTGACTGTCAGTTGATGTGTGTGTGTGTGTATATATATATATATATATATATATATATATATATATATATATATATATATATATATATATATAGAGGATGGATCTTTCCTGGGCTAGATTGTCCATATACAATACTGAGTGATTGAGTGTTTTGAGAGTGTGAGTACAAGAGGTTTCCACTGAGGTGCATCACATACAGCATGTACATTGGCATGTAGATAAAGAGATGTCACATTCCTCATATCATTCAGAATTGATCTATTTTACTTGTACTGAGTTTAACTGTTGAATTTAAAAACATGCCTACATTTATGTACTGTTATTTCTATATTGGATTGTACCTGTTGAGCTCGTGACTACTTCCATCCCAAAGGTTAGTCTTCTTACTTATTGAGTACATGGGGTCAGTTGTACTCATACTACACTTCCGCACATTGCGTGTAGATTTCTGATGCTGATGTAGCTGCGTACGGCGGGAGCTGGATCTGAAGATGTACTTGTGTTCCAGTCATCATTGCCTCTTGTTCATAGTAGCTTTAGAATTTTTAATCTGTTCATGTATACTTCAGACAGATGACATAATTATTTCAATTTAGCCTTGTAAAAATCTAAATCTTTGACGCTAATGATTTGTACTACCAGTCCTTAGAAAATACTTGTATAAAAGGAGTTGTATTATCTTTTCTCCTCTTAATATAATCTCATTTGAATTGGTTTTCTGTTAACTGGTTTACCTAGCGGGTTGGGTTAGGTGTCATCACATCTAGTTGAATTTTTGGGTTGTGACATCATGTGATATAATTACCTCAGTGAATATTTGCTAAAAGAAGGTTACATAAATGATATTATTTGTCCATGTAGTTTTATAAAGAAAATGACATCAGAAGTTGGTATACTTATTGTTTATGTTGATGACATAAATCTTGTTAGAACTCTAGAAGAACTCCAAAAGGCAATTGAATATCTTAAGAAAGAATTTGAGATGAAAGATCTTGGAAAAATAAAATTTTGTCTTGGTCTGCAAATTGAATATTTAGCACACGAGATCTTTCTCCATCAATCTGCCTATTTAGAAAGGGTCTTTAAACATTTTTACATAGACAAATCACACCAATTAAGTACACCAATGGGTGTTCGATCACTTGAAGTGAATAAGGATCCGTTTCGACCTCCGTAAGAGGATGATGAACTCCTTGGTCCTGAAACACTCTATCTCAGTGCAATTGGTGCACTTATGTATCTTGATAATGCTACAAGGTCTGGCATAGTATTTTCTTTTAATTTACTAGCAAGATATAGCTCATCTCTTACACAGAGACATTGGAACGGGATTAAGCATATTTTGCGATATTTAAAGGAAACTCTTGATATGGGTTTGTTTTATGCTAACAAAGGTAGTGCAGATCTTGTTGGTTATGCAGATGCAGGTTATTTATCTAATCCCCGTAAATCTCGATCTTAAACCGTGTACGTATTTACATGTGGAGATAATGTCATACCATGGCGCTCGACAAAGCAATCTATTGTTGCCATTTATTCAAATCATGCTAAGATAATAGTTATTCATGAAGCAAGTAGGGAATACGTATGGTTGAGATCAGTGATTCATTTTATTCAAGAAAACTGTGGTTTGGAATGTGATCAAAGATCCACAATTTTATACGTATACAATTGTCACGGCCCGAAATTCCCACCTTCAGACCGTGATGGCGCCTAACATTTCACTTGCTAGGCAAGTCAACGTTAGAAAAATATTATCCATTTTTAAAATAATTTTAAATTTATTAATAACAAGGAAACAAATGCGGAAGCAAAGTTTGAAGTATAGTGAAATAATCCATCAAACAACGGTGTCTAAATACCATCCCAGAACTTGTGTCACAAGTATACGAGTTTCTAGAATAAATACAAATAAAGGTCTGAATAATATAAAGCTGTCTGGAAATAAACACACAGCTAAAGTACAATAGACGGGGACTTCAGAACTGCGGACGCCATGCAATTATACCTCAAGTCTCCACTAATAGCTGAAATCCGAGCAAGTCTATGGTACGCCGTTGGGACCAACTTCAAAATTTGCACAAGAAGTGCAGAGTGTAGTATCAGTACAACTGACCCCATGTACTGGTAAGTGTTGAGCCTAACCTTGACGAAGTAGTGACGAGGCTAAGGCGGTTCACTTACATTAACCTGTACGCAATATTGATAATAACAACAAATAATATAAATAAAACAGGTAACTCATTTATAATAATTGAAACCAACCCAGCAGTCATAATCCATTATTATTTCAACCAATTCTGTTGCAGCGTGCAACCCGCTCTCACAATATATTCACATTCAGTTCTGTTGCGGCGTGCAACCCGATCCTCCAATATTGACTTTTAATAAGTCTGTTGCGGCGTGCAACCCGATCCTCCAATATTGACTTTTAATAAGTCTGTTGCGGCGTGCAACCCGATCCTCCAATATTGACTTTTAATAAGTCTGTTGCAGCGTGCAACCCGATCCTCCAATATATTCATTATAATCAATCATATTGCGGCGTGCAACCCGCTCCTCCAACATTTTCATTTACCAATTCTTATAGAAGAAATTTTCCCAATAAAGATAATAATTAATATAAAATTACGAGACAACAAGCATACAATAATTATGGTTTAATTATGAAGAAAATAATGACAAATAGCAAATAATTATGGAAATGAGGGAGCAAATAGGCAGTTTAATATTTATTATGCTAAATGTCAAATAACAATTAAGGCACATAATTCAAATAGCATGTAACAATTAATGCAGGAATTTAAGAATTTATATTTGCAAAAAATAAGAGAGAAATAATTATTATAATAATTAATTTATGATTTTTCAAGTAAGCAGGCAAACAATTAATTTGACGACGTATAGACACTCGTCACCTCGCCTATACGTCGTTTACATGCAATTCACATAACAAACAATTTAAGGTTTCTATTCCCTCGAGTCAAGGTTAACCCCGACACTTACCTCGCTTTGCAAATTCCAATCAATTATTCAACCACAGCTTTTCCTTTTAAATTTGCCTCCGAAAGCTTCAAATCTATTCACAAATAATTCAATATATTCAATACTAATCATAGGAATTAATTCCATATGAATTTATAATTTTTTCGGATAAAAATCTGAAATTCATTAAAATATTCGACAGTGGGACCCACGTCTCAAATCCCGAAAAAACTCTCGAAATTCGAACACTCGTTCCGATACGAGTTCAACCATACCAAATTTGTCCAATTCTGATATCAAATGGACCTTCAAATCTTGATTTTTTATTTTTGGAAAGTTTTACAAAAATTTCAATTTCTTCCATCTAAATCCAAAATTAATGATGAATATAGACATGGATTTGTGAAATACAATCACTATATGATAAGGAACACTTACCCAGTTCAAAGTCGTGAAAATACCCCTTGAAATCGCCCAAATCCGAGACTCAAAACTCAAAAATGAGTAAAAATGGCTAAGACCCGATTTTATGTATTCTTCCTAGCATTTTCGCATCTGCGGTGCCTCGGCTCACATCTGCGAGAAAAATCTCGCATCTACGAAAAGGGGCTGCCAGGCGAGGTTCCGCATCTGCGGACAAAATGTCACACCTGCGACGTCCGCTTCTGCGCAAAAGGGCCGCACCTGCGAAGGCCGCATCTGCGATCAAAATTTCGCAGGTGCGATTACACCAGAACTCAAAATCTCAGATTTTGCTTAAGTTCAATTCTTGTTCCGATTTCGATCTGTTTCACTCTCGGGGTATTCGGGACCCCGTTCGAATATACCAACAAGTCCCGTAACATAATACGGACTGACTCGGGGTCTAAAATCACGTCAAACAACATTGAAATTACAATTCACGCCCTGATTTGAACTTTGAGTTTTAAACTTTCAATTTGCAAATCTCGTGCCATAATATATTAAATAAATCCGGAATGACTTCAAATTTGGCACACAAGTCATAAATGACATAACAGAGCTGTTCACATTTCCAGAATCGGATTTCGGCTCCGATATCAAAAGTCAACCCCGTGGTTAAACTTGGAATATTTAGCCTTTAAATTGCTAGTTCCGTTAAATTGTCATAACTTGAGCTAGGGACCTCCAAATTAAATTTCGGGCATACGCCCAAATCCCAAATCACGATACGAAACTACCAAAACTATCAAAATACTAATCCGGGTCCGTTTGCTAAAAATATTGACTAAAGTCAACTCAATTGAATCATCGATCTTTACGTAAATAACTAGTTGAATACATTGTTTACTTTTCTTAGCTAAAATACATAAATTATAGATTGATTATACAAAGTTATACACATATTATATATGTGAACTATATATATATATATATATATATATATCCTCCGGTTATTTTTAGTTTAATCAAGTGGGTGAACGATTATTTATATTAATTCTCTCTTACATTTAATATTTGTAACATCTCTCTTGCATTAACTATTTGAATCAAGATATTATTGTATACTTCATATATTAACTATTGAGACCGCGATAGAAATCCATAAACTTCAAATTCAGAATCCGATTCCGACCAATATAGCATTTCAAGACATCAATACACTATTTTCAGCCAAAGTCAGTATCAGTATTATACTTATTCCTTTAGTTTTACTTTCAGCCATGTGGTTGGGGCTTTCTTTTCATCATGTGCAATTGTACGAATAAATATGAACATAATCCTACCTTAATGGGGATTCTCATACTCTTCTATGTAAACATTGTAAAGATATAGAAAACAAAATAAAGAAAAAAAAGTATTGGAATAATTTGATATCCTACCAGTTTATGTGAAGGTGAAAGACTTAATGCTCTTCATAAAAATATTCTTCGACACTCGTAGATTTTATTTGTATACGTATAAGAGAAAGCTCCCTATTGAGAGAAAACTGCGCAGTATAAACTGTGCAGTATATATATATATATATATATATATATATATATATATTACATATTTAATACATAATCAGTTTTGTTTTTCATACTTAACTAACGGATGTAAATATTTTTTGTCATATTGCCCTTTGTTTTTTCTTTCTTTGTAAAATGCTTTTTTCTCGTTTTTCATTTCCTTCTAAAATAATTTTAAAACGTAATCCCATATCTAGCAGTTATAAAACAATATTAGCATCTTTTGAGTTCTTTAAGTGTTCTGTTGCTTTCTTTTTCGTTTTATATTGGAATTTGGCACATTGATTCTACGATTAACAAATCACAAACCATGCATATGCAAGAAAAAAGGGTGTTAAATTAATCAGATATTCCTATTCGCAACAAGCATGCTTCTTCCACTCTTTTGTTGACAAAATATATTTGAAAAAATTCTCTCTTTTTTTGGGGGTCAAAGCAAGCAATGGATATATAATATTTATGCAATAATTTAGTGCAAAGTGAACCTTTAATTCACACCATACTCAGGGAGACCACCAACATATAAATTTGATAAAAACTGATCATATTTGAATAGAATTTGACTTGTCAACAGAATATTAGGGATCAGATTGTTTACAAGTGATTATCTAGAAAATTTAATATCATATTAACTTTAATTTTCTTAGACATGACACATGAGCGTTACTTGCGTTACTTTTGAGCAGGTGTTTCACCAATAATATAATATACTCAGTGTAATCCCACGAGCTTGGGGAGGGTAAAGATTACTCATACCTTACTCCTACCTTATTTTCGATATACCCCGGGCTCAATGAGTAAGTGTTTTAAAAATCACGAAATCATATACGGATCTAGGTTTAAATTAGTAAGAATAAAGTGGAGGGTAATGATTACTCATAACTTACTCCTACCTTATTTCCGATAGACCCTCGGCTCAATGAGTAAGTGTTTTAAAAATCACGAAATCATATACGGATCTAGGTTTAAATTAGTAAGAATAAAGTACCACTTTATTCACTACTACTTTATGATAATAAGATTGAATTTTGCACATATACAAATATTTTAACAAAATTAATTATATATAAATAACTTGAGCAAAAGACAGTGAGCTTACACTCGTTGTCTCTCCAGAGTACATCCATCCTTCGATTGGAATAGTTTGACTCTATATCAAGAACTATGTATGTACAGCTAGAAGATGCCGATATAATGATTATTAATTAGAACTCCAACGCTAAAAGTATAAGGCATCTAAAAAATTAAATTCTTAGCGGTTTATATAATTAGCCAAAAAGAAACCACCAACTCAAGTGCAACACAGCAAATAGCACTTGTGTATGTTTTAAGTATGAACCGTCAATCCTCATATATATATCGTCTAGCTGTTTCAGAAATTGACTTTTGCATATATTCTCTTCTTTATTCCCCTCTTTCTTTTGCTTATTTCATTTTCAACTTTTCATAGGGAACTTTAAGGGTTAATATTGCACTCGTGATGTGAACTAGTGATAAATGAAGTAGCCGTAAATTTTGGATATCAGGTTTAATTAAATCATGGTTGAGATAAAAAAAATATTAGATGATTTATTTTCATTTACTCAACTATTTTGCCTTGGATGCAGTCGGTGCCCCGTGAAATAGTCGATGTATAATCAAGTTGCTTAACTATCCTAATTGAATGTACTCTTTTCAGTACATAATAAGTGATTTTTTAGTGTATATTGTTAATTAGTACCACTTTAAAATTTGCATATTGTTAATTTGACACATTGGGATATGTAGATAAGGGCAAATTTTGGAAAATAAAGTTAATTTCTTCTTGATAATATAAGATGACACTTATTTTGGACCAAAATAAAAATATCAAAAGATCACTTATTATGAATCGGAGAATGTAAGAGATAAATATGAAATAATTGAGAGATACAAACAAGTCGACCTGAACACCTATGGAAAAAAGTAAGTTAATACTTGCACGTTTGTTTAGCATTTAAGCCATTAGCTAGAAAGAAGACACCAAGAAAGTGGAAAACTTTATTGTGCATGGTTCTGTCCACTTATTTAATCCATCTCTTTTATATTCTTTTTGCAAGTATATATAACCCTTTTCCATTGTCTTCTTTCTCAAATTAAATACATCCAAATTCCTCTCTAATAAGCCCATTTTCAATGGCTAAAGTTTACTCTAACAAGTCAAATCTAAGTACTATTTCTTCTTCTTCTAATTCTTCAATTTCTTCAAACTCCTATATGAGCCCAAGAAGAGAAATATTTACTTTGTGGATGAAATCTCTAGTCTACCATGGAAATGGCTGCACTGTTTATGATTCAAAAGGCCAAATTGTTTACCGAATTGACAACTACAACATAAAACGTAGCAAGGAAGTCCATCTCATGGATTCCAATGGCAGGGTTCTCTTTTCTATTCGAAATAGGGTAAGCATAAGTTGGCCGCTTACGCGCTGGATTGATTCTTTTTTACGAGCCAAACACGTAAAAGTTCCTTCAAATAATTGAGTGACAGTGAGATTTGAGTTCACGACTTTGTCTGTTCTAATACCATATTAAATTATATGATCATTTTATCAAGAAATTTAAACTGCTAAAAAATTACATTTTTTTAGTTAATTATATCTTCAAATGCTTACATATTTTCTTGTTTTTTCTTCCTTTTTTTTTCCCTCAGAAAGTTCCAGTTTTTGGACATTGGGATGGCTATAAATGGAGTTATGAAGGAGTGACTAGTAAGGAGATACCATGGTTTCAAGTGAAGAAAATTCACAATGTCCTTAGGGGAGATAATATGAATTACTATAATGTTATATTGGGATGTAATCAAGCTGAAGCAAACTGCTATAACATTATCCTTGGAATAAAATCAATTAAGATTGTGACCCAAGCAGGCAGACTTGTTGCAGAGGTTAGTCACTACCCTTTTGAGATGTATAACAATATATAACCGTCCATTAAATTGAAATAATAATCTGAAAAAATATCCGTTACAACAAATTAAAATATACCGATCGTGTAAAATTCTTTTTGGCTTTGTGTTTTATAAGGTAAAACAAAAACAAGCTTCAGGAGTACTATTTGGAAGTGATGTATTAACATTGGTGGTGGAACCTCATGTTGATCACTCATTGGTTATGGCTCTTGTTACTGTTTGTGGTCTCATACATCACAAAATTTGATTATAGACTTTGTACACTTGTCACTATGTCAGCGTTCTAGAAAAATTCCCTCTTTAGCCTAAATAAAAAGTATATTCCTAATTCGTCACATCGCGCATAATGAGAATCGAACTTCCTCTACTGCTCAGGGAAAAATGTATAATGCACTACTTCGATTCTGCAATTAGTTAGGTCTTTTTCTCTTTAATTGTAATCTCCCTGTTTTGTTTCTTTTTCTTTTGCCGTTGTGTTGGCTACTCCTTGTTTGTTCTTGCAAACAGGAAAAGATACATCTGAAAAGAGAACTTAAGTAATGAGTTGTTTAGATGTAATCATGTAATGGATGTTGAAATGTACAAAATATCCAGTGATAGGATTAAATTAAAAATAATTGTAGTTCATGCTCATGGCAAAATCCAAGATTATTTTAAGTTTGTTGGTACAGACTACAGATTGCCATTAACAACTTTTTTGACCAATGGATACTAAATTAATTTAAGTATACATTTACTTAAAATTATTCAGCTATATAAGCAAATGTGAATATAGAATGCAAAGTCAGTAGATTCGGAGTCCTAACCAATTTAAAGGGCAAATATCGGTGCAATGGATTCGATTATCTTAAATTCTTAATATATATACTACTATCAATTTATAATGATTCACCTGCTAAATTACTGAATGATTACTAGCTGTGGCTAATACCCGAGGCATTAGAGTTCAATGTCTAATGATTGGCCCACCCGTGATATATATATAACAAAATCTTACTGATGTGATAGATAATTTAACCATTTTATGGGCATTCTCTAGGCATTACCCCAATTTATGAAAATCACAAACTTTTAACACAGTGAATCCTATTTAACTAAACCATTACAGTTTAGTGTCTTTCAAAATAATAGTAATATTTATCTTTTTACAGTCGTATATCACATCAAGGAAAATAATTACACAATTTCACATTTTATAGAATCTTAACAATTAGGCCCAAGGCTGTGTGATAGTTTATGAAGAGGAACCTTGGCGTAACTGGTAAAGTTGTTATGTTACCAGAAGGTACGGGTTCAAGACGTGAAAACAGCCTCTTGCAAAAATGCAGAATAAGGCTGCATAAAATAGACCCTAGTGGTCCGGTACTTTCCCGGACCCCGACGCAAAGCGGGAGCTTAGTGCACCGGGCTGCTGTGTGATAGTTTATGTATGTTGAACTCTAATAGTACAAGTCTAAACTCAAACTGATGGCAAAATAAATTCACCGGAAAAGATATCTTACTCTCATTGATCAAATAGCTAGTATAAATTTTCTTCTTTTACAGACCAAAGAACGAAATATTTGTCCATGCAAATATTAAATGATACAAAGAAAAGAGTATTTTCATAAACAGAAGATATTACCAATAACTAATCACAGAAACAGCTGAAAGTACTCTTACACAACTTGTAAGTGAGACATATAACCTATTTAGCTAAACTATTTTACATTCTTGTATAATATCTAAGGGCTAAAGTCAAACATTATATGCAAGAAACAAAATTTAAAATGATGAATTGTCCCTCACCAATTTACATTTATTTTGACAATTTTAGTAATCACCTCTTTGGAAGTTGGAACTGCCTCTTATGGTTTCTTTTTAGCGTTTTCGCAATTTCATTACTAGCTGTTGTCTTTCTCCTTCTACCTCAGCAAATTTGAGGCTTATTTCTGAATATCTCTCTTGCATTTCCTTCAGTTCATCTTCCATTACATTGTTCCTCTCCCTCAGTAGTTCAATTTCGCTGGACAATTCCTCGAGATGTCTTGTATTAGATCCTGAGGCTTCACTTTCCTTGTCAAGTGAACAGCCATTGCAGCTGCAAGTACAAAAATATTTCAATAAGAACAATGATTGAAAAAAAACTTCAGCGGACACATATTCATATTTCTGGTGAGCTATTCAAGCAGGATTTAATAGAAAAGGCTTAAAAGATAAATTAGAATATCAGAACTCGTACCTCTTCCTTGTCGACATATGACAGGGATTTTCATCTTCTGTGCATGTCGTAGATCCTGGACTTAGAACTTCTGCAACCACCTGTATCGTATATGAACCAAACCCTTACAATGTTATTTCATAAAAGTCAATACATGCTAAAATCGCATGAGAGTCAATTCAAACTTGAACCAGTTAATTTTGCTTAGTACTTAAGCTATAAAAATAGAATAATGCTCAATTTGTTTTTCTAGTGGACCAGTGGACTGAAAATATTCTCGAGAAATGAATAAACTGACTATCTTGTTGCTGAAGTCAATCAAAAAACATTAAGTTTTGTCACAAAAGCTGAATATAGATGGCTTGTAGCTGACCTTGTGAGACTCTTGTTCAGACAGCCTTTCTGCATTCTGACTAAGATCTTCTAATCTTCTATCTAACTCCTCTATTTTGTCTTGAAGATCTCTCTCCTTCTCCAAAAATGAATTTGTTGAGCTCTCAAGTGCACTTTCCTTCATCTTGATCTGACCCTGTCGGTCGTGGAACAATCGTACAGAATTAAGAGCAGTTGGTATTTCAAGTACCAATTTTCATAACATTTTGACTGACAATGGAATCAAAAAGGTCCAGTAATAAAGGAAGTACATAGACAGTTTATTTCCTAGTAAAATCATAAAATAAAAAAAACCCTATTATATTGTGAAGTTTGAAAATATGTAAAAGAAGACACAGACAGCAATTCATATGGAAGTTATAATACATTCAGAAAGAAAAAATGGCAGGTAAATATTTACCTCAAGCAACTTTATCTTCTCTTTAAGACTTGCAACCTCTCTTGATCCTGCAGATGTGGCCATTAATTTATTGTTCTTTGATGTTGCTTTCATTCCATTAGAAGCTATTAATCGACCATTGGCATCCTTCAGCTTTTTATCTAAACCATTCAATACATCCTCTTTCTTCTTCAGATCACCTTTTAATTGAGACACCTGCTTTTTCAATTTTTCTTTCTCCACCTCATCCTCAAACAACATCTTTTTCATTTCATTGCATCTCGATTTAAGGTTATCCATTTCCAAATGCAGTTTCCCAGCTAATGCCTCCTTCTGATCCTTAAGAGACCTCATATTGTTTAATTCCTTCAAAGACTCCTCAGCTTCTTTTCTCACTGATGCAAGCTTAGTCTCCAGTTCACTTCTTTCATTGCGACCTTGTTCGACAAGCAATTCCATATCCTTAATTGATGTCCTCATTTTATCTAATTCAGCCATCAAACTATTCTTCTGTTCTTCATGATCAGAAGATATTTTCTTGTCTGCTAATAGATTTTCAATCTCAGCTTCAAGGATAATAACTTTCTGTGACTGATGCTGCTGAGTTTCCTTGGCGAGCTCTTCTTGTCTCTCTAGTTGCACAGATTTTTCGTCTATTTCTCTCTGCAACTTGTCGATTTGACCTGTCATTTTACTCACCTGGCTGGAAAGCTCAAGAATCCTTACTTCATAATGGTCTCTGATAGATTGGAGCTCCTCGGACGATTTCTGGAGCATATCTTCAAGGTGCATTTTCTGTAGGCGGAATTCGTTAGCTTCATTCAGTGCTTTGCTAGCCAATTTTTCATTAGCCTCAAAAGTGGACGCCATTTGGACAGAGAGCCGTTTAAATTCCTCCTGAAGCCGCTCTGCTGTGCTAGCATTTTGCCATCTTGTCTTCCTCAATGCTTCTTCAGCTCGTATCGCTCTCTGCTCTTGTTCAACTTTATCACGAGTCAGCGCACCCAAATCAGCTTCAAATCCCTGGGCTTGCTTTTCCAGTTCTTCCTCCAAGTTTCTCACTTGAGCTTCAAGATCACTAATCGTGACCAAAGAGTCAGAGAATTCTTCAGATTGCTTCTTCAGCTCGTTCTCCAAACTCTCGATCTGGGCTTCCATTTGACTTGCAGTGGCATACGAAGAGGAACATTCATACTGCATCTTTAATTGTTCCTGTATCTGGCTTTGCTCCAATTTGTATGACATGTCATGGTTTTCTTGCTTCAGTATCTCATAGTCAAGGGCAAGTTGCTCCATCTGCATCTCTAAATCGTCTCTGTCTCTTCTGTAGATCTCAATTTCACCATGCAGGTCCATGATTTTTTGCTCTAGCACGTATGTTTCCTTGGCATCGCTATGCTGTCTCACAAGCTGCTCAAGTGCTTTTTGCTCTTCATCATCTTCATCACTCATTTCATGCTTGGAGTTGGAGATAACATCTGGAAACTTCTCAGCTTCATCACACGACGTTGATTTATTGGATAGGTTAGCGATTTCTTGGTTTTTCTGTTCCAACATCTCATCTAGATCTTGGACAGCAAGAATTAGCTCAGAATTTGATTCTTGTGTCTTCTGAAGTTGTATCTGAAGATTTGCATTCATGTCCTTTTGATAATTCAACTCTTGCCTAAGCTCATCTACAAGAGCCTGAATATCCCCATTGTCGTAAAGCAACTTGTCTTTGGACTTTGTCTCGTCAATACGTTTCTGTGAGGCTTTAAGTTTATCGCATTCTTCCTTGAGAGCATCTCGTTCCTCTTTCAAACTAGCTACCTCTTTTGAGAGGTCCTGTCCCCTTTTGCTCTCCTTGACTATCTGTTTCCGAAGAGTCTGTAGTTCCAAATCCGACACGTCTGCTTGCCTGGCCATAGCTAAGAGATCAGTTTTGAGCTTTTCAACAACATCTGTACCCGCATCAAAAGCAGAACCTTCCATCCACTCCCAGTGTGCATTCGGACTTTCTTCATGAACTGTTGTTGAGACATTGCTATTTTGCTTCCGGGGAAACAAAGCATTATTCAGAGAGGACGGAAAGCTTATTTGCTCGTGATGGACTGTGTTGTTCTTCAATGGGATTTCACAAGGTGTATCAAGCCCTGAGCTGCTTCCAGAACTGGACAGGGTAATATCAGATTCACTTGATGTCCGGCAGTTGCCATTCTTTCCACCATTTTGTGATGTAGGTTTGTTGGCCAGAGCATCCTGTCAAATCCAAGGAAAAATAACGACACAATTTTGTCAGCAAATAATCAGAAAACCAAGAACGAGGCATATTTTGATTGAATGATATTGATATACACATACACACGTGTGTGTTTGTGTGTGAAATTTATCAGTCAAGAACCATGTGCAATAGCAGGCTATGAGAAATTGCTCCCAAAATCGATGATCAATAACAAAGTGCGATGGCAAGCTTTAAAATATTCGAACTATGACAGTCTGAGGATATGATCCTTAGCTCAGATGACAATCGAACCAAGGTCTTAATTTGTTTACCTCAATAAAATCGTCTTTAACTATTGCTTCAGAATCATCATTGCTTAATTGTGATCTCAAGCTTCTATCCAGAGAATTAAGTTTTGCAGTTTCGATTTCTTCGACAACACTGTAAAAAGTAAAAACACCAAAAAGTGGGAAATTTTGTTAACTTTAGGCAATAGGCAATCAAGTACTAAAACACACACACAAAAATCATTGATAACACCTTTGATCAGCAGAATCCTGAATCCTCTGTATTGAAACCTACAGTTCAACAATAGCAATTGGAAACTAATTACACAATTGCAAAGAATTTATAAAATATCAATCCTAATAATTTTCTAGCAAAAAGGGCTAAAAGACTTACATGCAACACAGCTTCAGATTTAGAATTTTTGAGAGGAAGAGACACCAAGGAAACCTTAGTTGCATCTGCATAACTAGAAAAGTCAAGCGAAGCTTCGCCAACAACTCCAGATTTTGAAGAACCCTACAAAGTACACATCCAAAAACTTCACATAACTCCCTTAATAAAAATGCAGCATAGCATACAAAATCATAAACTAGAAATGTTGCTTACCGTTCCCACAACAAAGTTATAGATCCTCTCATGAATCTTCCCTGACTTTGGCTCTCGAACAAATTTCACACTTTCGAGAACTCCATTCTCCCAATAGCAGCTCCCATCGCGAACCGTTGCCTTCTCTGATTTTACCGTTGGCTTTCCAACATCAGCAGGGACCACAGATACCATTAATGCATCTCCTACTACCTGTGACACCTACACAAATTATCCCATTATGCTTTCATTCAATGCATAACTGCCAATCCTTCAACTATCATGTTTACACCCCCCTCCCCCCCCCCCTCTTCCCCCAACCCACAAAATCCAACCAAAGAAACAACTTAGAACACTAAAATTGAAGCAAAAAACAGCTCCATTTACAAGAAATTGCAGCATTATATGATGTCTAAATCAAAGACAATGTAAGAACTGGAACTCCATTTTAACAATATCAACCATTTCCCCCACAAATTAAATTGGAGTATCATATATGAATCTGGACATCAAATTACACACCAAAGATTTGATTTTTTTCAACCTTCTTTTTTTCCTTTACTACTACTGTAGTATATAGAAATGAATGCATCTAATCACTGATTTTCACATTGTTATTTCCAATGCATTCAAACATTAATTTCCAAGAAAAAAGGTACCCATAACAGGACAAAAGAAGTTTAAAAAATCCAATCTTTGAGAGAAAAAAATCCAATCTTTGACTACAAATTTGCTCCCAACAGTGCAATGGCAGTAATAGTACCTGAGTTGCATGAAACTGCAACTTGAAAACAGCTTTGATCTTGTTCTTCTCGCTCCTCCATCTCGCAGACTTGAACATTTTTACAATATTAACCCTAAACTAATACATTTGCGCCGGAGCTCAGCTCTGTGCCTCACCGGAGCTCCGGCGAACACTGCCGGAAAATGATCATGCAACTGATAAAACACTCAAATTCACCAAGACTAAGAATACCCCAGATTGAGTTTTGCAGTGTAGAGCTGAAAAGAGTAAGCTAGAGAGCAAGAAACAGGGAAGGAGACACGTGGCACTGAGTAAACACAATGAATGAAATATGAGTTGAAACTGAGTTAAAATGGAGCCATTGTTACAATATGAAATGAAACGCTTGTGAAAGTAATCAAGAATGTGTTGAGAAGAGAGAGAACAGCAGATCTGAAGTGGGTTTTTCTTCCTGTATTTTACACACACACACACAGTGGTTCTCTCTCTCTCTCTCTTCCTCTTTCTCTCTCTGTATGTTTGTGTATATATATATAACAGTTCTATTTGAAAAAGAGTAATCAGATAGTGACAATTTACTTATATTATATATTCCTGTTGTTGTTTCTTTTATTTATTTACTTTAGGAAAATAATAATTGGCTTTATTGGTGTTATTTGTCAACAAAATTGGGAAAAGAGAAAGAAGAAAATAAAATATTGGAAAGGGAAGCTTCTTTGTCTTGTTTCAAGATTCTGACTGATCAGATATTAGGTGAAATTTTTTAGTAAATTTATTATTTAATTGTATTATTACTATATTATTAGGCATTGAGAATTGACATTATTGACCTTCAAATTATTCTAAGAAGATCTTGCTTAATACTCCGTCGGTTCACTTTTACTTGTTCACTATGCTCAAAATAGATTTTCACTTTTGCTTGTCAATTTTAGCAAATTAGGAGAATTTTTTTTTCTGTTTTACCTTTTTTTTAGTTACTAATTTCTCAAAAAATTTGAAATGCTAAGAGACTATTTATCATTATTAGAGGTTATATGTTTGAAATATATACTACAATTATTATTATTAAGAGCGTGTAAAGTCAATTGTTGAAGAGATGGAGTAGTCAATTGAATCTGTCAATTAAAAAGAAAAAAACTGTGATTTTCTTCATTTGGGTAAATTCCAATTATTCAGGAATTTTCGCTCAAAAATCATTTTGTGTTTGTTTTTTTTGTCAAATATTTTTCTTTGTGGGGTTTCATTTACAACCTAAATTATTCCTACTGACTTGCACCTAGCAGCCTAGCATAGGATTCTAATGCAAATATTCCTTAGTTTTCTATTTTTGGGGGGGCTTCTAAAATGTTTGTTGCTACATCATCAGACTATTCAACAATTATTTTTGTTAATATTCAGTTTTCGCTAAATCACAATCAAACTTTATAGATCCTACTTACTTACTATGTCAAAGAATATAGATAATTACTTATCTATGTATGAAGCCAATAAACTTTCCTTAATCTCTATTCATTAAACAATTCCTTTGGCACAACCAAATATAATTATAACAAAATTAAACAAGCTCACTGAGAATTACACTAAAAAAATTCTTGGTTTGTAATAACAAGCCATGTTTTGCTTTATTAAATCATAGTTCAATTGCTGTAATTGTCGCACTGTAGTTTCAACTAATTACCTATTCACGGAGTATAATTTAAAAGGGAAAAAAAAAAGCCTCAGGGAGTAATGTCTTCAATTTTTTTTCTTTTAAAAATCTAAGGAAAATGCAAAATCAATGTCGAATTGAATGAAATTAGGTGGCGCATACTTGTAGGGAATGGTCCATTATTTCCTTCTTTTTTCCTTATAAATCCTAATGTTATATCAATATTCCAAAAAGGTAAAGCGGCAACAAAAAAAAAGAAGATAATGCCGTATTAAATTCTTCAGCAGAGTTATTTTGCATTTTGAGATCGGAAGATCAAATGTCACATTTTCTTCGCATTGGGTTACGTAAATTAAAATAATAATAATATTTGGTCCGTGCTATTTTAGTGACTTGGACAATACTTTGAACACGAAAGTGTACAGTTGCCTATGATTGTTAATGATGCTTATCCATGTTTAATGTGAATTAAAGAAGTTTATTGCTTAAGCATCTACCATACCCTTACTTTTGTACCCTTCATTTATGATTAAGTACACAAGTAATTAAGGAAATGAGAATCTAATTATTATGCTGTTTACGAGAAGATAGAGGGTTAAAATGGTCATTTTGTTAATAATATACCGACGGTGGCTTGAAGACAAAGGAGCAGGAGAACTGCCAACGGTCAGCAGGGATACGTGTTAAGTGGATTAATTATTGATTATTAATTTCCAGAAAAGGACATTTGAACTAAAATAATGCCCTTTTTGCCCTATTATTCCATAGGGCTTCCGTAAGCAAAAATCAACTTAATAATGACACAATTTATTGTCCCATTGAAAAATGACAGTAAAATAAATATCGTATCGTATGTTATGTCTTTCCTTTCTTTTCTTTTTTTCTTTTTCAGTAACTTATTGTTTGGCTTAGGGCAACCTAATTAATTACCGAAAAAGATTTCATGTTTTGGTGTAAACACCCGAAACACCTAATTTTATACCCTTTTATCTGTTCTTCAACAGTAAATTCTTATTTTAAGTGTTAGATAATCATATTCTAGCTACTGTGTTACCTGTTTCTATGCGAACCAAAAAAATTGTACTTATTTTGTTTTGTTATTTTTCCATGGCGCAATGTTATTTCTTTAATATCTACTTTAATTTATTTGGGTTCGCCACCGTTATCATTTATGTTTCGCCCAAACGTATGCAGCACATTTTATTTGTATTTGTTTGTTACCTAGAGTAAAATAAGAATAAATATTTTATTAGTATTTGATTGTTACCAAGTGTTGTAGCGGGATAAATAGTAGTCATTTGCCCATAATTAGAGATTTCGAGTTCAAACCCTAGGCGTAAAAAAATTCGGCAGGGAATACTTCTTTTTAATAAGCCTTACGCAACTCGAATCAGAATTAATCAGGGTGTCAATACAGATACCGGACAGCATATGAGAAATCAAAAATGAAAAAACTACTGCTATTAAATTATTATATCTCATATACCCCTCCTCATCAAAAACCCAAAAGATATCATGAATCATGATAATAATCGTCTTAAAATGTGCAGTTAATTAAAGAAGAAAGAGAAGTAAACGCGGTGAAGTATATTACTCCGCTTCATTTTAAGTAATTTTTTGACCTTTTTTTATGATTCATAATATTTGATTTTTTCAGATATCAAGAAGAAAATTAACTTTTTCTTTCCAAAATTTTCCTTGGAATAAAGAGCTTAGGAGTAGTTTGTTATATTTCTAATGAGTAAATTAAGGTTAATATGGTCAATTTCATAGTTAATTAATGCTAAAAGATAAATTTTTTAATATGTGTGAAAAGAACTAAAAATCACTTAAAGTAGACCGGAGGGAATAAAGAACAATAAAAAAAATCACTGAACGTGCCGTAGGTAAGTCAATTTGAGCAATTAGATGAGTTGCTATTAAATAAGGCAAAATACATAGTTTACCCATCAACTTCGCAACGACATCCCTGTTACACACCTCTCATTCACATAAAATTTTTTACACACTCAACCTTTCAAAATTGTGTCTAAGACACTACTTTTGATCAGATAGCACTTGCGTGTTTACACACAAAAAAAGCGCGTGAAGTACGTAAAAATCCCACTTTTTGTCTTCTCTCCCCACAGGAACCCCTCCCCCTCCCTCTGGTCTTCTTCCTCAGACCATCCCCCCTCATCTTCTTCCCCAAATAGAATTTTTGAAAGAACATAAAATTTTAGATCTAAAATTGAGCGATTTTTGTTGGTTTATTGTCCAAATTTTGTGAAACCATTTATTCGTGATAGATTTAAAAACTTTAACAGTAGTATTGAAGGTTTGGTGAAAATATCTAGAATCCACCATTATTGGGGATCGAAAAAAGCTTGAAAATTCAATTGGATTTTGTTGATTATTGGGTTGTTGAATTCAATTTGTCTCGATTATTTTCGACTAGTTATTTAGATAGTGTGGTTGAATTTTAGTGTTGTTGAAAACTTTCTCACAAACAACTATGGTAGAAGCAACAATGGTGCTTAAGATAGAAAATGGGAAGATGAGTTTTAATTGTAATTTCTAATATATTTTTTTCGTTTTTAAAGTCAATGACACGTGTCACGACCCTATTAGGGCGTGACTTTCACGTTATCTAAAAAATTGGTCGAGCACAAAAGTGGTGTGTCTTAGACATATTTTTAAAAGATTGAGTGTGTAAAAGGTTTTCCGTAAACGTGAGGTGTGTAATAGGGATTTCGCTGCAAGGTCGATGGTAAATTATGTATTTTACCATTAAAGAACGATAACATTTTCCGAGATGTAGATCTACTACCAATTTAACCTTTATAAGATAAGAGTTACTCCCTCCATTCACTTTTACTTGTCAACTATTCTAAAAATAGATTTTCACTTTTACTTGTTCACTTTCGCATATTAAGAGAAAAATAATTTATTTTTCCTGTTTTGCTCTTAACATTAATTACTCATTCCAAATCCATTAAAACTATACACCAATTAATATGAATATCATGGTAAATTATGCACTTTATTTATTATTTCTTAAGGGGTGTGCAACATCGTCTTCATCTTCCAATTAGAAATTGTTAGGTAAATACTAAATACGATGGGTACCGAGAAAACAATGAAAATGAAAAACCTCAAAATAGTAAAAATCAGGAGCAGAGAAGCGAAAAATAAGCATGATATAAAATTTGGTATTAATTTATCCAGTTTTTTATGTGTATTTTGAATCCTACATAGGTAATTCTGTTATAATTTAATATACCAATTAAAATATATATTATTTTGTACTTAATATAAATGGAATAAGAATATAATAATTAAACATCAAAAGACAAAACTTTTGTATACGGTTACAATCGAACCCGTCGCATAACTCGACTTCCCGGTGAGCCGAGCGGAGTGGGAAGATGATCGTAATGTATCGGAGTGAGAACGAAGAACCCATTGTATCAGGGATCGGGCAAACACCTGCCCTCGGGGATATCGGGGCCATATCCTTGAGGTCCGATTTTAGGGTTGAGACTTCGGAGAGCATCACCGAGCAGCTGCACACGACTAACAAAAAGCCATGATATCCGTACCCAACCGGATATCACGGCGCGAATCTTGGCTCGTATCAATGATCGGCGTAACGGTAGATTTTTACCTTTTTTAGAATTGTACTTAGGGTAAAACTCTCCTACTATATAAAGGGGAAAGATTATTATTCATAGACACATTGTAACATGCATATCAAGGCAATATACTCTTATTTTCTGTGTTATTCAAAGTTCTTACTTTTATTCATCAGTTCTTCATTATCGTGAGCCCGAGATCGAAGGGAGGCATCTCATTAAGTTATTACTGAGTTAGGGATCACTTCCCTTAATTGGTTTGACAATTTATTATATTATTTACTTGTTTAATCCAACGTTTTTGTATCATTTGTATTGAATTAATCCGCATATCCTTAAAATCACATATAAATTCAATTGTTACCCGTCTTTTAGGGTAAACAACTAGTATCATTTATCTTTTCTTCAAACTCGTTATTAACAGCTTTTAATTTATTAAGTTTAAGAAATATCCATGTATTAAAGTTTACGCTATATATCCCTTTTGAGTATAAAAGATCTAATACTCGATTAAAAGTGATATTTATATTACAATTCCATCTTACTAATTCATGTATTATAACTTCTGCATAACTTGTTTCTTTACCAACCAACTCCTTAAGTCCAGACCTCATCAATATTATCGAGCTACTATTGATACTTTCAATAATTGAGTCATTATTGACATAAAAAAGATCTAAGGTTTTTGGTGTTAGGTACTAATTAATTTTCTATGTTAAACGGAATAATATAATACTAACACATAAGTATGCTCTTTTTGGATGAAGAAGAGAAATAATTAAATTTGATACTGGTAAACATCGAAAATTTTGTTTGGTAGCGACCGAACTCATGTTATTTTAATAGAAGAAAAGAAGAAATACATTTAAAACGGTTGTGCATGTTGCCGTCTTTTAGATAAATACGCATGTATAACATAGCAGAAATAGACAAGCTACATACGTTACGTATAGGGACCTGTTCTACAGAATGTATTGAAAGCTAATTTATTATAAGAAGAGAAAGAAAAAGAAAAATAAGTTCTCATAAAGCTATTATAAGAAGAGAAAGAAAAAGAAAAATAAGTTCTCATAAAGCTAGAGGAGAAAGGGGAATCGTCGAGTAATAGTAAAGCTATTTCCGTCTGATTTATATGCCGTCGAGTTTGAGCAGTGAAATTAGCTACTCATGCTACAACTCATGCATGTTATAAAGTCATGTATGTTGTATGTTGCCTACACTACACCCTTTAGGGCATATGCGGATCTCGGATTTTTATAAGAGATTGCACCACTAAAGTAGTAAGTGACAATTGATCTATGTTTCCCTAGGCAAATAACTCGGCATTCAACTAAATGCGCCATTTAGCCTTGTTGGAGTATGAGTATCATAAGATAATATTAGATTAGTTCTAGAAAATATGTACATAAAATACCTAGTTTGGTAGAGAGACTATGAGTTCACGTGCCACATATATTAGCTATAAAACCGCTCCTGCTTTAGGATGCGACTATTCTCCGAACGCCGTGTAAATATGTATTGCTTGGTGCAACATACTGTCGTTTGTAATAAAGCTAGAGGAGAACAAAGAGGTTGGACAACTTATATCTTGGTGTCACTTTAAGTTACGTTTTTGGAATAATGAAGTACCAATATTAATGGCATTCAAATGCTAGATGCGAGAAGGAGTTTGTTTTTGAATACGTACGTATGTGACTTTAATTATTACTCTCTTATGTGTCAAATATCAATTTTTTGGTAAATTAAATTTATTTCTAAATATTTGATATTTTAAAAAAATGAGTAGTTTTTTATTACTTTTTTTTTGTCAAATTTGCCCTATTATTTCAACTAATGGAGTGTTAATTAAGCGCAATTATATGTAGCTTAGATAAATACTACTCCTATGATTAAGAATTAGATATTTTTATCAAGAAATATGCAAAAATATTTAAGACAGAATATTATGGACCAAAGGTAGTACAATTTTGTTGGAAGATTTATGATCATTAATAAATGCTCAACTAGAATTTCGACATTACAAATGGTTTGCTTTGCTTTAAAGGTGTGGCAAATATATGCATATTCCTGCTTCGTCATCCCAATTTCTCCTTACGAATTTGTTTCAACAAATGTAGCATTCCTAATACTTACTCCATGGTACGAAGCTCTTTTTCATCCTTAAATGAGAAGAGAGTACAAATAGTCTCACTTATTAGAGTACTTCTTCATTCAAGAAATCCAAATTCACAAAAAGAACTGTACAAAATAAAATTAAATCAAAGATGAATTCGAGTTCCTATGTTTTCAAACAGCAACGAAGATAACTTATTATTACGAGGAGTGTCATCCGGTAACACTTCAAAGAATAAATATGTCACACAAATAAAGTGCTATTTTCTAGAAAATAACATGTATTCAACATGCCAATACAGCTTGAGAATAATACAAAGTAAATATCAATCAATACTATTCAAAACAGGAAATAAAGCATTAGAATCGCCACAGACTATACAGAAATCCACATACAAAATGTAGCTAGTTCTAATAGTAGACCAACATTAGTCGAACGAAATTTTGTGTACGCTACTCTATCAATATGGACGAATTAGTATCGTGGTCGAAGTATGCATTAGATGGTGATAGGAGGATGTTGATAAGGGACGGAGCAAGAGACCCGCATACGAGTTAGATCAAATTCAATAGCTTTAATACAAATTTTATATTTATATTAAAAAATTATTAAATATGTTCAAAAATTAAATCTATAACTCTGTTATTAACCCATGACATTATTATTCTAGAATTTAGAACCCATAAAATTCAAAGTTCGGCTCCGCCTCTGAGTTGATAAGGTCTTAGACACATACGTGGAATAGGAGAAGTGATGAAGCTTCTATGGAAGGGCAAAGGAGGAAAAGGGTTGATGGGGTTGTTAGTTTAATAACTTTTGTGTCTTTTCTTGGCTTTAAAGAGGGTCATGGATTGAGCGTGAGAAAAATGCATGTCCTTCAGTTTTCAGCCATATAATAAATTAAATCACTTCACTTCCTTCTTTACTCACCAGACGAAATAGACCAAACCATATTTGGAATTTGGCCTACCAAAGTCCAAACCATATTGTATTCTAAATTCAGATGTACGGTTACGTTTATAAAAACAAAAGAACCATTTGGTTAGTTTTTATGCATATTCCGTTAAAAACTTTTTCCATAAGCAAGGACGAAAGTAGTTTGCTTATAAAAGGTAGTGGGTGCGATATATGCAGAATTTTACGTAAGCAGCATCGCTATATATAACAATTCTTTTTTTTTTTTGCATGGGTTTGAATTTGAAAAGCTTTACTTTTTATTCTAAATTAATATTTACTTTGCACTATCTTTCAAACGATATCAATATATTGTATAAGTCGATATTATTTCGTATAAAGTATTTTATATTTATATTTAGTTTTTACATAGCCCCTTGTAGTAAGGAGTCTTGTAATGTTACTCTGAGTTGAATTATGTGGCAAGCCACTATCATCTGAATCAAAAAGGTGCCCTGGTTTCTTGCAATATTCCATTCATAGGGGAACTCAGTGAGAGTACCAAAAACTGCCATTCTGTAACTGCAACTTTTCTTTAGAAATGGGGCCAAACTTTTGTGCCATTTAAGGGGAGGAGGGTCCTTAAGATTGTCTTGTAAGGGTCATCTTTAACCTCCGATAATGCTTGTGGGTAGTACAAGTGCAATGAGCCAAACACACATGGTGGTGACCACATTTTATTAACTCACCAGTCCAGATAATCCAATAGCTTTTTGCTTAAATATTATATTTGTATTAATAAATTCATTAAATATGTATAGATATTAAATTTAAAACTCAATTATTCGTAGTTGAAATCATTATTTTAAAATCCAAAATCTATAAAATTGATATTATGGCTCGCCTCTATTGTCCTTAATTAGATGTAAAATAAGATCTAGTAGGCAGGGGCCATATGCACCTTTCGGCGAAGCAGTATCACGTGACACCACTTCGTCGATTTTTTTTTGTAATCTGTATGTATAAATAATAAATAAAATTAAAATATTGGGTATAAATTTAAAAAATAACACCGCTTATTATTATAATAATTTATTCATTTGTTCACTTTGTTAAATATTGACACCGCTTATGAAAAATTTCTACGTAAGCCATTGCTGCCAGTACATTATGGTGTGACTAGTGAGGTTTTTGATTGTTGAAGGACAAATGAGAGTGGAGCTAGCATTAATATTTGTACATAATCATAAAAAAATCTGCTGGCATATTAGCCCACCATATATATGGAATGATGGAACATGCTATAGGGCTCAACCCCTCACGCTAGTAACTTTAAGTTGTGTGTATATGTGACCTTATATTAACTAAAGCCTAAGTAAAGGAGTGACTGTATATAGGAGCAATACAATCAAAGTAAAGTACAGGCATTTCTGCACAAGGTACAATGACAATTAGCATGATTGACAAAGCATTGCATAACGCACCGATCACCATTGACCTAGAGCCCGTTTGAATTAGTTCATTATAAATAGCTGATAAACTTGAAGAGTTGAAAAGTATTTTTAAGTGCTAAAATTAATTTTTTAAATAAACATTTATGTGTTTGGATAAACGGGCAGAAACTGATAATAAGCAGTTAATGTGTTTGGTATAAAAGTGTTGATAAGCTGTTATTTTGTTAAAATGACTATAATACCTTTAAAACTTTACAAAAAATTATAAATTAAAAAGTTTCTTTGTAAAGAAAATGATGAATAACGAATATGGAATGAAATGAAAGTTAAGAAATTTATTTTGGGAAAAATATTTTGTGAATTTAAAAATATTATTAAGGATAAACTAGTAAAAGTTTTGGTCAAATTAAAAGTGCTTATAAGCTAAAAAGCCATAAGTTGGGGGTGACCAATTTAGACTTACGATTGATTTTAGCTTATAAGCACTTGAGATATTTACCAAATGCGTAGATAAGCCAAAATGTACGTATAAGCCAGTTTGACTCGCATATAAGATTAGCCAAACACTAGGGGTGTCAATGGATATTTGAAAACCGACTAAATCGACCGAACTGTACCGCACCGAACCGATTTTTAGGTTTCTTTTAAAGAAACCGTATGTTTGTATATAAATCTATAACCGTACAGATAAATAGGGTAGGCTGTTTATTTTATAAAAATAAACCAAAAAAATACCGAACCGTACCGAATAAATTTTACATGTAAGAAATATATTTATATAGTAAGTTTAAAACTAACAAAGTATTAAATTTTTCATTAGGTCTTGGAATTATGAAAATTGTTACAAGCCAATAAGTAATTAAACTCAAAATACTAATTCTTAAAACCTATTATGCTACTTATACTTAAACTAAGTTATTTCAAGTATCTTTATTAGCAAGACACAAAGTATTCTAGCGATTATGAGTAGCAAACTACAATGTATTGAATATGTTTCCTTTCATATAATTTGGATTTACCTTTTGAATATTTAATATAAACTTTTTGAGTCCCAACTTGGTTAATATCTTTCCACTCGTGTGATTTATATTTTTTTTGCTTTTACTTGGTTTCTTTTACGTTGCTGTCGAATAGTTGATGGATCTATACTCTAGCCATCTTTCATGTTTTTTTAATTCATCACCCTAAAACAGTAAAAATGTCTAGAAAGTTTTGCTAAGTCCTATAAAAGAACGTATGTTATTGCAATCTACTTCTACTGATAAATTTTACATGACATTTAAAAAAAATACCGAAAATTAAAACAGTCATCGATTGGTTCTGCAACTCTTCAGCGGATTTTAAGGCTTTTTTGCGGCTGCATCAGTCACAAAATGACTATTTTTATAATGACGTTTCCATCATTACCCTCTTTACATGATGATTGCTTCTACATATAAATACATCATTTGCCTTTGCTTTTACGAAAAACTTTCTTCAGTGTTCTTTATTCACAACTTACTCTTGTTCTTCATTATGTACTACTTCCCCATACAACTATGTCTTCTTCAAATCCTAATCCTCGAAAAGTCGTCATAGTAGATGAACTTCCCCCTTCTTCCGCTCCTATCAGGAGTAGGAGAGGTGGTAGGTTACGTAGTTTAGGGTCAGTGTCTATACGTGGTTCTCCTTCTCAACCCAGTACTACTCCTCCATAATCTTCTAGAACTAGAGCTTCTTCTTCACATAGATCTTCCGCTAGAAGTAGGGATTCTAGTGAACCGCTTCGTGAATCTACTGTCGACGAGATTATTTCCGCTAAACTTTCCTTTGTCACTAATAGAGAATTAATTAAAAATCAGGTCACTTCCATGACTTCTCATGATCATGCTGATGTTTACCCTTCCCAGATTACTGAGGGTTTAGTTTCTATTGTGCGGAGAGATTGCTATTGGAAATTTTACTTCCCGATTATGGTCCCCCATGAAAATCAAAGGATCACTTCCTTTAAAGCTGGTTTTTCTTTTGTGTATACGTATCCCTTCACATTAGGTTTTAGGCCATATATTGATCCAGTTATCATTGAGTTTTGTCGTTTCTTCGATGTGTGTTTAGGACAGATTGGTCCTATTGTATGGAGGGGTGTGGCATGCCTTAGATACTTGTCAATTTTGGCTTCTTTACCCTTCACCTTTTACCATATGATTCATCTTTACTCTCCCAAATTATTTCGTCATGGGATTTTTTACTCTTGTGGCAAGGAGTAAGAGGGTTTTGGTTAGCCTTGAAGATGACAAAGATCGTGGCTGGTATGCCCGATTTGTTGTTGCTCCTATAAGTGGGTTAGTAGGTGAAGAGAACATGCCCTTCCCTAAGAAGTGGAACTTTGCACGTAAGTCTTTCTTTCAATCTTTTATTTCTCTTTTTTTTGTGAAGAACTTGTAATCTCGTAACTGTTTTACTTTTCTTTTTCAGCAACCATGGGAACTGTTGAGGAGATTCCTGATCTCCGTGGTTGGGTAGAGAAATTGGTAACCGTTGCTCCTATGGAAGAAAGGTCCTGGAAATACCTTTCAAACAGATTTGGATAGAAAGTTAAGACTCACGGTAACTTTCTCTTTCACTTTCTTCCTTACTTCCATGTTTATTTTGGAACTTATTAACCCCTTTCTTTGTTAGGGTTTCCCATTCGAGGTGTGAGTGCTGCTTCAATCACTTCTTCGAGGCTCTCTCTATCAAAGGCTCAAGAGATAATCTTGAGTTCTTCGTCAAAAGGAAAAGCTGATAGACCACAGAACTCTGAGGATGAATAAAAATGGGTCGAAGGCTCGTTGGTTCGTAAGCCACGGGCTAGGAGACGGGTCATTTCAGATGACGAAGCTACTCCCCCTCCTAGTTATGTTCCCATGTCCGAGCCTGAAAATGCTACCTTAGTGAGTTATGATGAAGAGACGCCTGCTGCAACCTATGACTCTACTGAACAACTCTTTTCTCGTGGGTTTGATGAATAAAGATTTGGCTTTATATATGAGGAAACGCCTCTTGCCACTTTTCATGCCTCTGCTCCGATTGAACCTCAGTTACCCGTTCCTACTACTGATGCCACTGTTCCGTCAGTGGCTATTTTGACTTCCTCGACTGCCCCTACTGTTACAACTTCCTATGTTGAAGTTGGTTCCTCCAGTAACAGTAGGGCAATGAAACAAGTTACCATCGAGATTCCTGAAGATGGTAATCTTTTGAAGAAATCTGGCCAAGCTGATGTATGGCTGAAACCACTGATTGGCCCAGTTGAGAAGTCAAAATTGGAAAGTCACAGCTTTCTAACGTGGATGAATGATATTGTGCATTCATTTTAAAAGGTATAAACCTTCTCTTTTTATTTTACATGATTTCTCTTTTATTGCTATCACATTCCTCTTTTCATTGCGTAGATCAATCTCATTGGAACAGAGATGATGAAAAGGATCGTCCACACAGAGCAGTTGATGAATGATTATCATACTAAGGTGGACAACTGGAAAGAACAGTTCGAGGGGCTTCAACTTGAGATGGAGGTTTTAGAGGAAGAAAAGTGCACCTTAGAGCATCAAGTGAAGGTTATGGCATCGGAACTAGTGGTTGAGAAAGCCTCATCCAATCAGGCGGGCAAAGATAAGAATCTTCTTGAGTCTTCATTTGCTGAGCAGCTTTCCAAGGCTTCTAAAGAAATTAGGAACTTAAAGGATTTGCTAAACCAAAAAGAAGCTTACTATGGGGAGCTTGTTCAAATGCTCACGCAAACTCAAGAAGATCTTCGTATATCCTCAGATAAGGTTTAGTTTTTAGAGAGATATCTTCCCCCCTACAGGCTTCTTACGATGCTACCTTGAATGAGAAGGATGAATTAAGAGCTGAGGTTGAGAAGTGGAAAAAAGATTATGAGGACCTTGAAGATAAAGCCACTATTGATGTTAGCTGGGCTTTTTTTGAACACTCACCTCGAAATGTTAATGGAAGTAAGCCGGGAAGGCTTTGACTTAGATGCTGAGATTGCAAAGACTAGAGAGACGATTGAAAAGACCCAGCAGAGTCAAAGCTTTTCTTCACCTGAGGTTGGCATTCCCGAGGGTGCTGAAATCGCTCCTGGTGAGGCTGTTGTTCAACCTTCTCCTGCTCAGGTTGCTCTTCCTTCTGGTGATGATGCCACTCTTCATCCTACCAGTTCAGATTCTGCCCCACAGTGAAAGTTAAAAAGTTTGAAATGTTTCTTTTTTTTTATTGGTGGAACATTTGGAGATTTACCCCTGGTCCCATTTGGGGGTAATGATTTGGAAAATCTTACCCCTAGTCCATTTTGGGGTTTTTTGTATAAGACAATTAGGTTGGAACTAAGTTCATACTTAGTTTTAACCAAGTTATTATAATATCATTTTCTAAGTTTTTATTTAACTTCTATGATATTTTATTCCGAGTTTCTGTAGTACTCTTTTGTTATGCGTTAAAAATGCTTCAGTACTTCATGACTTTTTGAAACAAGCACGATTTATAAAAGAGGGCCCTTTTATAAACGACACTTAATGAAGAAGACGTCTCAACTTTATAATGGTGTAAACATACGAAAGAAGAAATAGGAATACACAAGTTTCTTTGAATAACTTTGAGGAAGTTTTGTATCTTTCGAACTTTCAAATTGTATAATACTTTACATGTATTCAAGTATCATCTATAACTCTTTTGTAACTATTTTTTTACAGCAGATTTTACAAAATTCAAGGGTATATCTTGCAACCCATGACTAAATATTTCCATTCGTAAGATTTTGAAATTTACATCCACGAGTGTATTCTTCATAGGTTTTTGAATCAGGCTTGCGTTGTTGGCTCTTGACTTTGCTCTTAACTTTCGATTTGTTGGGTAGACCATAGGCTTGACCTGAATTCTGACTTTTCCAGTCTTATTTGCCTTCCTTATATATATATAGTCCCCCAAGTGTTTGAGCTTTGAAGTATGAAATCTCGAGCACTTGGTTATTCCTTTTGATTATTCCTTCTATGTGGTCCATTTCCTGAAAAGGAAAAACATACGAGACTCGGAGGTATATATAATTTAGATGATGACTACTTAACCCTTTCTATTTCCATCAGAAAGGTTGCAACCCTAGACCGGGAATAATGTTGCTTTCGCGTGTCTTTGAGGTCTAATATCATCATTTGGTGGGGGCTAGCTTTTTGCCTATCATCTAAAATTGTTAGTATAATTTTAACTGTACAAAACAAAAATCGTAATTGAACGATACCTGACCGTGGGTATTTCTTTTGCTCAAAAATAGTATTTCTTTAAATGAACAACATTCCAACTCGAGGGTAAAACCTTGTCATCCATGCTTTCTAACTCGTAGGTACCTTTTCCAGCGATACCTCGAACTTTATAGGGTCCTTCCCAATTTGGATTTAACTTTCCTGCTCCGGTTGTTTTCATTGATTGGAAAACCTTTTTAAGAACTAAGTCCCCAATTTTGAAGTACCTGAGGTGAGCCTTTCTGTTGTAGTATCGTTTTATGATTTGCTTTTGTGCTGCCATCTGTATTAAAGCTGCTTCTCTTCTTTGTTCGAGTAAGTCCAAGTTTGTTCTTAATTCTTCATCGTTCGACTCTTCCGTTGCCAATGTGAATCTCGTGCTTGGTTCTCCTATTTAAACTGGGATTAAAGCTTCTGAACCGTACACAAGCGAAAATGGAGTTTCTCCCGTGGCTGTTTTTGCTGTGGTTCTATAAGCCCATAACACTCCTGGTAATTCTTCAGGCCAATTCCCTTTTGATTTTTCTAGTCTCTTATTCAAATTATTGATGATAATCTTATTTGTTGACTCAGCTTGTCCATTTGCCACAGGATGGTAAGGTGAAGAGGTTATTCGTTTGATTTGCCAACTTTGAAAGAACTCTGTGATTTTTGAGCCTATAAATTGTGGGCCATTATCACATACGATTTCTTTTGAAACTCCAAACTGGCATATAATGTTTCGTCAAATGAAGTCTTTCACCTCCTTTTCTCGTACCTGTTTGAAAGCTCCTGCCTCTACCCATTTTGAAAAGTAATATGTTAACACTAATAAGAATCGTACCTTTCCTTTAGCTTGTGGTAAAGGCCCTACTATATCCATTCCTCATTTCATAAATGACCATGGGGAAATAACTGTATGTAATAACTCTGCAGGTCGATGCATATTGTTGGCATATCGTTAACACTTATCACATTTGGCTACAAATATTTCCGCATCTTCTTCCATTTTAGGTCAGTAGTATCCTGCCCTGATTAGTGTTTTAACTAAAGATCTTCTACCTGCGTGATTTTTGCAATGTCCTTCATGTGCTTCCCTCATCATGTACTCCGTTTTATTGGGTCCAAGGCACCTTGCTAAAGGACCGCCAAATATTTTTCAATATAAATTATCTCGAATTAGGCAGTAACGAGCAGCTTTTTGTCGAAGCACTTGGGATTCTTTCTTGCCTTCAGGTACGATCCTGTACTGCAAAAAATTAACAATCTCGTTTCTCCAATCCCAGGTTAAATTATTAAAGCTTACCTCATGTTTATCCTGGTCAAGTGCTGAATGAAATAAATGTATTACAATAGCATTTTCTTCACTCGTTACTTCTGCAACTGAAGCAAAGTTAGCTAACGCGTCTGTTTCTACGTTTTCTTTCCTGGGTATTTGCACGATCTTCCATGATTGGAATTGCCTGACCAGTTCTCGTGCCTTTTCCAAGTATTGTTGCATTCGTGCCTCTCTAGCAGTGTAAGTCCCCTGCATCTGATTGACTACTAGTTGAGAGTCACTTTTAATCATGATTTGCTCTATGGAGAGTTTTCGTGCTAGTTCCAAACCTGCAATTGCAGCTTCATACTCTGCTTCATTGTTAGTAATAGGGTAACATTTAATTGTTTGTCTTATACTTTCACCTGAGGGTGGGATTAAGACAATACCTAAACCGTCTCCTTTGACATTTGAAGAGCCATCAATAAATAAAGTCCACGTACCTGGATTAGCTCCAGTAGAAATTTGTAATTCCTTTTCTACTTCAAGAATTATTTTTATATTAAAATCTGCGACGAAATCTGCTAAAATTTGAGACTTTATTGTTGTTCTAGGTTGATAAATAATGTCATATTCACTTAGTTCTATTGCCCACTTGGCTAGTCTGCCTGACAATTCTTGTTTATGCAAAATATTCCTTAATGGATATGCAATTACTACGAAGATAGGATGGCATTGACTCTCAATTTCCTAGCTGCCATGACTAATGCTAAAGCTAGTTTCTCTAGATGAGGATAACTAGTTTCAACATCTAATAAAGATTTACTAACATAATAAATAGGAGATTGTTTACCTTTGTCCTCCCTTGCTAAAACTGAACTTACAACTACTTATGCAACTGCAAGATATACAAATAGTCTTTCTCCACCCCTTGGTTTAGACAGTAGGGGAGGATTTGTTAAGTATGCCTTCAAATCTTTGAGGGCTTGTCGGCATTCCTCAGTCCATTCAAACTGATTTTGCTTCTTCAATATTGAAAAGAATTTAATGCTTTTCTCTGAAGATCTTGAAATGAATCTTCCCAAAGCTGCAATCCTACCTGTCAATCTTTGTACCCCTTTTTTGCTTGTGAGTATATCAGGTATTTCTTCAATAGCTTTAATCTGTGCAGGATTTACTTCAATTCCTCTATTAGATACGAGAAAGCCTAGAAACTTACTTGAAGCTACACCAAAAGCACACTTTTCTGGGTTCAGTTTCATATTATATCCACGGAGGATCTCGAAGGTAGTTGAAAGATGTTGAAAATGATCTTCCGCTTGTGTAAATTTAACCAACATATCATCAATGTACACTTCCATCATCTTCCCCATGTATTCTTGGAACATATTGGTCACCAACCTCTGATACGTGGCTCCAACATTTTTCAAGCCAAAAGGCATGACTTTGTAACAATAAGTCCCCCTGTTTGTAATAAATGAAGTTTTTTCTTCGTCTAAGGGGTCCATTTTTATTTGATTATAACCAGAATACGCATCTAGAAAGCTTAATAATTTGTGGCCTATGGTAGCATCAATCAATTGATCTATATGCGGTAAAGGGAATGAATCCTTCGGGCATGCTTTATTTAAGTCAGTGTAATCCACACAAACTCTCCATTTACCATTCTTTTTCGGAACTACCACAGAATTATCTAACCAATTAGGATATTTTACCTCTCATATAAAATCGATCTTTAAGAGTTTCTATACCTCTTCATCGATCACTTGATTTTTGAATGATCCATGCTTCCTCTTCTTTTGTTTGACAAGTATGCATGATGGATCTTCATTTAATTTATGAGTCATCACCTCCGGAGGTATACCTGTCATATCTGAATGGGACCATGCTAAACAATTCGCGTTAGCTTTTAAATATTCAATTAACTTACCTCTCCTATCTAGGTTTAACCTTGCTCCGCTATGAATTCTTCGATCTGGCCATTGTTCGAATAGTGGAACAGGTTCAAGCTGCTCAATCGTTGTTTTAATGTTTTCATTCTCCTCTGGTTCTTGAATTACATCTGGTCTGGAGTCCATGTCTGTTTATTTTGATACAATTTCTGTTGAAATTTGATTTACAGCATCTTTTTGACTTGCACTCGTATTTTTTTAACTTGCATTTGTATCTTTTTGACTTGGTTGTATCACTAAATTGATGCTCCTTGAAGTTTGTTGATCTCCCCGAATATGTTGAATTCCCTATTTTGAAGGGAATTTGATAACCTGATATAATGTGGATGGCACAACATCCATATCATGAATCCACGAACTCCCAAGAATCACATTATAGGCAATATCCGTGTCTATAACTTTAAATTTTGTTTCTTTGATGACCCATTCTGCGTATGTGCTTAGTTTAATCTCGCCCTTTGTAATAACGGTTGAGTTATCAAACCCAGATAAGGAACGTGCTTTTGGAACTACACGATCGCCCATCAGTATTTCGTTCACCACTCGTAATAGAATGATATTCACAGAGCTACCTGGGTCAATCAAAACTCGTTTTACATTAGTATCATGTATAAGTAAAGATATTACCAGTGCATCATTGTGAGGAATCATTAATCCATCGGCATCTGCATCATCAAAGGTTATGTTGTCGTCTTCCAGAGTTTGGCGAGTTCGCTTCCCATGAGCTATTGTGAACTTTGTTGTTTTCCTCGCGGCTGTATAGGTTACGTCGTTGACTTCTTCTCCGCCATTTATCACATTTACTGTTCTCTTTGGAGACGGAGGTTTTGGGGGCTCTTGCCAATTTTTCATGTAAGTTTGTTTGCCTTTCTCGCTGAACAATTCCGTCAGATAGCCCTGCTTCAATAAATGTTTTACCTCACCTTGTAATAATCTGCAGTCTGATGTTCTATGACCGCGATCTCTATGGAACTCGCACCAAATGTCTGGGTTTCTTCTATTTGGATTTGATCTCATTTCTTTAGGCCATCGTACCTTATACTCTATGCTTCTTAAAACAACGACCAATTCGGAGGTACTCACGTTAAAATTATAGTCCCCAATCATTGCGTTTGTATTAGCATCTCTGTTACGTTCACCTCGATCTTTTCTGAATCTCGACGATGATGAACCTGAATCTCTATTTGCGAACCTATGATCAGCCCGCACATTTTCGAATGGAACGAGCTTCTCGCCCCGAAGGTCCCATATAAGGCTCGTACCTATTCTTATCGAACCTCTTCTCAGATTCTGACCACCTTGAACATGTTTTTCTTCAACCCTTGACTGAGCTACGATATCTTCTTCGATCCGTAACTTGGTACTGTACCTATTATAGACATCATTCCATGTCGTGGCAGAAAATTCTCGTAGGCTCTCTTTAAGCCTCGACGTAGCTTTTGAACTTTTCTCGTTTAAATTGCTTGCAAATGCCATGGCTGTCCAATTGTCAGGTACTCTTGGTAGCAACATTCTTTCACGTTAGAATCTATCTACGAATTCTCGAAGCAATTCTGTATCTCCTTGATTTACTTTGAGTATATCCTCTATTCTCTTTTCAACTTTTTGTGCACCCGAGTGTGCTTTTATAAATAGATCTGCAAGCTCAGAAAAAGATTCAATAGAATTTTCAAGTAAAAGAGAGTACAATGTTAACGCTACTTTAGTAAGTGTTTCCCCAAATTTTTTGACCAGCACAGATTCAATCTCCTGCTTGGTTAAATTATTATCTTTTACTCTCGTGGTGAATGCAGTAATGTGGTCACGTGGATAGGCTGTTCCATCGTATTTCGGGATATCAGGCATTTTGAACTTTTTGGGAATTGGTAATGGAGCTGTGCTTGGTTTTCATGGTTGTTGTGAATATTTATCGAAATCAACTCCTTTGATCATAGGTGGTACGCCGGGTATTTGCTCAATACGGTCATTTTGTTCTTTCACCTGTTTCTGCAAGGTTAGTATTAAAGTTTGTAAATCAGAATTATTAGGCATACCTGGTCTCTCATCACGTGACTCGTTAGGAGTTCCTCCGCTTCCAGAATTAGCCAACCCTGATCGTGGAATTTCCATCGTTGTAGTATTGTTTGGTGGAGGTGTGGGTGGCATAGCTGGTCGTCCCCTCACGAAAGCTTAGAGAGCATCATTCACGTACTCAACAATTAACTGCTTCACAACATCCTGCTCGACAGTTTGTTCATTTTCATGTTGTTCATTGTTATGAGTAGTGGATCTTTCTGGTGATGCTTCTCTTGAATTGCGTGGGGTTCCTTGAGGTGATAAAACCGGAGTTCCTTCCACCTGTTGGTTGTTATCATTGATATTCGACATGATTCAGTTGAGAGAGAGTGATTTGGAAAGTAAGAGAAGATTTTCAGGTCCCGGCAACAGAACCAATTTGTTTAACCAAATAATTAGATTCTCAGTCAAAGCCTATTTTTAGAAGTACTCAAGTTACTGTTAATGAAGAAATTCATTATTCTCTCAGAAATAAGAAAGGAAATTATAATAAGAAATGACAAAGTAATCAATAGAAATCACAATAAAGTAATTATATTCCAATAATAATCAGAATCTCTCTGCACAAATGACATTTCTTTCCCTTATATAGAGGTCTTCAAGTACAACGTATTTTTTCTTTTAAGATCGAGTCATTATGAGCATTAATGACATTAATGAACGTTATAATTGGTAATCGTAACTATTCATGAAGATTCTATAACGTTTGTAATCATCCACGCTCATTAATTGAAGATCCATGAATCTGCCCTTTATACTATCTTGGTTCATTCCGCCGGTGCCTCTTCATATAACTTAAAGAGACTCGAGCAACCATTTCTTTCACCTCGTGGGTGATTTGTTCGTATCTGCTGCGACTCGTGTCTCTTTTAGTGCTCCTCTCCAATTGTCGCTTTTCTAGTGATCCACGTGCCTTGCCAGGTCAACCACATAATTAACTCCACGTGTAATATTTATTTTACCAATACAGATTGACAATATTTCTTTCCCTGTTTTGTTAAAAAATTACTAGTATTAACACTTTTTTTTGGGTAATAACTGTGAAATATTATCATTAACAACAAATTCAATAAACTTATAGAGCACCTAGGATTACTAGTATTAACACTATTATTGATGAAGTTAATTGATGTAAAGGATTGTCAACATCTAAATTAAACGAAATTACCCTTTCAAGAATTTTTGTGCCCATTAAGATAACTTAATATCAATGCAAAAAGTTTGGAGAGGGGGATTCATCTGCAGAAAAAGAATTGAGTACATCTCGTGAACAAACAAAGAAGATGAATGATGATCTTTTAGATGGTCCTCTTCAACTTTCCTCTTCGCTTACCTTTCTCGTGAGAGCTTCTTTTTATCCACTTGCTAATCAACTTTCATTTTCAAGCTTCATTTTAAGTTAACCTCTTTAATTAAGCTCTTTAATTAAGGTTGAATGTATTTTTAGGTAATAATTAGTCAATCACTATGTAAGACTTACCAAAAAATAAGTGGGGCATTGATTTACATGGCTTGTGTAATTGAACCATTCGTATCTACATTGTTGACTCAAATGGGAATAGTAAGGGAATAAAAAAGAGAGAGAGAAACAGAGAGTAAATATTACTCTTAATTGAGGACAGGTTATAACCACTCGAGCTTCGATCAATTTGTATAACAATAGCAAACCCAATAAAATTTTAAATGTGAAATATGGAGAAGAGAGTATATACGCAAATTTTATCCTAATATGCCTTAGATGTAACTTCACTAACATCCATTTGATTAAAGATATTTGTACACCATCAGGATAATTTCAATGCAGAAAGTGTATAATCTTTTCTCGTTAAGTTTATTTATAAGTTGATTTGCAATAATAGATAACAATTCATAGTAATTCCAATTTGGTGATCAAGAAAATATAGTTATATATATATTTTAGTACCAAAAAATTTATATTATTAGTGTATATAACTTAAATACTTAATTTATTATAATAGATATGGACTATTTCCTTTATATAATAGAGATGGACTATATATACACACATTGTGCAGCAACAATTATTATTGTTTCTATAATTAGCATCGAAGAATGGGATGTTTCTACAAATCATATAAGAATTGAAAGATTGTCTTGTCATTGTACGTAGACAAAGAAACTTCAGAAAATTCAAGTTAGATTAATTCAATAATTTACAAATAATGCCTTAGGATCACTGAAATCAAAGTTCCTTGTTGCTTTATGTCATGTGATGAGAGCTGTTCACATGAGTCTTTGTTGAATTTACGAGAAGATTTGCAATTTGCAATAGAGCTTTGAGGATCTGGTCACATGTCAATTAAATATATTGAATAGGCATACCACATGTCAATTAAAGCAAAATTTTGAGACTAATGATAATTTACTTTAGTGTATTTTTTGGTTTATTAATATATTGATGAATGAAAATTTATATAATTTGTTGATGCTTCATTATATTAATATAATTGAAATTGGAACAGTTATGGAGCAACAATGCAGAAAAAAATCAATGAATAGCGGAGGTTATAACTGCCACTATTTAACCTATAATAATATTGTGTTATAAAATTTGTGGGGGTTAAATAAAGAAATTGTGGGAGTTTAGACCTCCGCATTTGTTTTTAATAAGTGACAGCCAAACTACCAAATTGCGGAGGTTATACCGCCGTCAAATACTCGCCACTATTTGATAACAGCAGTCTGTCAAACAACCCCCGCAAATTGGTTGCGGCGAACATTATTGTGGGGGTTTTGGAAACCGCCGTAAAAGTATATTGCGGAGGTTTCTGACCGCCGCAATATGTAAATAAAACCTCCGCTAATTCAACGTTTTTTTGTAGTGAGAGAACGAGAATAATATAGCCAATTCCATAATAATTTAGTTAAAATAGTATTTCTAATAACAAAAAAAGGCTCTCGGGGTTTTATTAATCTTGTGATCTGATTAAAATAACTTAATAATCTTGAAATAGTAGTTGTCCAATATATAGCAAGATAAAAAAAAAACCTAATTAGTGAATAATAGATAATCTCACTTTTGGTCACGAGGGGGATGATTGCTTTTTTTTTTTCTATATATAAAATAATGATGTTTTATCATCTCTTTTCTTTTCTCTTTTTTATTTTCACTCACATGATCACATGACATCAAAAGCTTTAATTCATTTACTTGTAGAGGAGGTTACCCTAAAGTGAAAAGAGAAAAAGATCAAAGAAGATAATTACTGAAAAGTAAAAATCATCAATGTATTTTTTTTTAAAGAAAGAAAAAGAGAGCAAGTGATGATCTTAGAAGGAAAAAGATGAGAAAAGCCTTTGTTCTATCTTTAGAGCAAACAAAGAAGAGAAGGTGCAATCATTGGATAATGTGCACGCAAAGGAGACAACACAAGGTGCTCATGTGATGGTTCCCTACCCTAAAACCCCACCCTCACTAGCGGATGTAGCGTTCGGACACCGGATTTATCTGAATCCAATATCTTCGATGCAAAGAATATATTTATGTATAAAAATTCAATAAAATTTTAATAAATAATAAGTATGAACCCATAATTTTAAGGTTTAACTCATAGAACTTAAACTCTAAATTCGTCTTTGCCCGCCCTCAATAGCAGACCTAGCTCATAAGTACTATATGTGTTCACGTAAATTCAATAAATTTTATTTAAATTTTATATTTATATTAAAATATATATTAAATATTTAATAATTATTGATATATATATTAATTTGAGGTCGTTATAAACTTTAAAATCTAAATTCGCTTTTGTTCACCCCACCCACCCTCCCACCCCACCCTCAGAGACAAAGAGACACACAGTATCACATTCTATATGGTGTTATTAGCACAAGAAGAGGAGGGCCAAGGGGTCCAATGGTTTTCAAGAAGACAGCAATATTAGATTCACAAACACGTGAATTGCTTTTGCCTTAATTTTGTTGTCCCTTGAAAATGACTCCTCTCTCCTCTCATCTCATATGTTTATCATAACTGCAGCTCTAATATTAAAAGAAAGAGGAGTAAAGATCTGAAGTTTTTATTACATAGTAAAAAAAAATTATCTGTACTTAGTGTTACACTAAATTACTATAATTGCAGATAAAGGCTAATAAATGAAAGATACATGTCATGTGTTCAATGATTTGGTGCAACATTAAGTAGGAATATTTTTTTCCAAATCACATAGGATCACAATAATAGAACTGCAAATTGTGAATATTTAACGAGTGAGAAAGAATTTTATCACGTGCTGGACAGTTCAAAGGTTGAAATTCTCACGTGACAAAAAGTCTGCGTCCATCTTCTAGACCAAAGCTGTGCAAGTGGAAATTTTACAGGTTGGCCACATCCTATAATCCTATATTGCAATTTGCATGATACATCCTATATAATATTGTTTGTTATTTTTCCACAAACTATAGGAATTAGGAAAAATCTAATGGAGTAAAAAAAAAATGCCCATTTCAGTATATTGGTTAGTAATAAATATATTTTTCTCAAAAACAAATAGTAGGAAAACTTAATTTTGGTAATTCACTATATATTGCTCGTTATTTTACCCTTGACCCGCAACATATGAAAGATTAACTCCGTCACATGCTTCTGATTTAAATTCAGACATACTTAAAATTGAATAACTTGCCTATACTAACAAACTTCGGGGCAAAATTATTGTGTGTGACTGTGTGTCATGTTGTTCACAACAAATTTCTTAATCAATCTAGGGAAGCAGATTTCCAACAGTCCAAGTCCAAAACATAATGGGGGATTAGGCTTTTTCATTGTAATCCTAATATGGGCCATGCTTGTCAAACTTAGGCCCAATATGTCGATATGGTTGAAAGGCCCAATTTTGTAAAAATTGCATGGGGCGCCCTATTTGGTCGCCCCCTTTTAACTTATACCCGTTTTATTTTTCCGTTTGCATCCGTACCCATTTTTTTTTGTTAAAAGTGTCTTAAAAAGACGATTTTGCCCTTCAGGACTATTGACAAAACTGTAGACTGCAGGACAACACTTCAGCATGTTTTGGCATGATGTTTTAGCAAATGAACTAAATAACTTAAGCATGTTTAGTCTGAAATTTTAGCAAATGAACTAAATAACTTAAGCATGATAAGTCAGAAGTTTTGGCAAATGAACTAAATAACTTACACATGTTTAGTCTGAAATTTTAGCAAATGAACTAAATAACTTCAGCATGCATTAGCAAAAACTCATTAGAAAATTACATATTGCAAGACAAAAACTTAAGCATGTTTAGTCTGAAATTTTCGCAAATGAACTAAATAACTTTAGCATGTTTAGTCTGAAAATTTAGCAAATGAACTAAATAACTTAAGCATATTTAGTCTGAAGTTTTAGCAAATGAACTAAATAATTTAAGCATGTTTAGTCTGAAGTTTTAACTAATGAACTAAATAACTTAAGCATGCTTAGTCTGAAATTTTAGCAAATGAACTAAATAACTTAAGCATGTTTAGTCTGAAATTTTCGCAAATGAACTAAATAACTTTAGCATGTTTAGTCTGAAATTTTAGCAAATGAACTAAATAACTTAAGCATATTTAGTCTGAAGTTTTAGCAAATGAACTAAATAACTTAAGCATGTTTAGTCTGAAATTTTAGCTAATGAACTAAATAACTTAAGCATGTTTAATTTGAAATTTTAGCAAATGAACTAAATAACTTCAGCATGCATTAGCAAAAACTCATTAGAAAATTACATATTGCAAGACAAAAACTTAAGCATGTTTAGCCTGATATTTTCGCAAATGAACTAAATAACTTCAACATGTTTAAACTAAAGTTTTAGCAAATGAACTAAATAATTTCAACATGTTTAAACTGAAATTTTAGCAAATGAACTAAATAACTTCAGCATATTTAGACTGAAGTTTTGGATAAAACTCATGACAAAACTGTTGACTGCAGGATAAATAACTTCAGCATGCATCAGTATGAAGTTTTAGCTTCAATGTAAAAAAACTTCAGTTGCTATTGTAATTGGTTGAAGTTTTACACCATCTCGCATGCTAATGAATAATCTCTGGTACTGTAAAACAACGTCATCTCCAAACGTTAGCATGCTGCTACGTTTATCAGGGCTTGTTTTACAGTATGCTAATGCGAATGAGGTCATCTCCAAAGTAGCATGCTAATGCTAATACTATAAGGGGTGTAATTGTCATATTATTACGGATTTTTTGTCAACTAGCTACCAAATCAATATAATTTTAAAAAATAAGGTACAGGTTAAAAGGTGACACAAATATAGGGTACGACTGCAAATCCCCCAGTTTCTTGAGCTGATTTTGCCACCGCTAAGTACACATTTGGTATACCGAATAGGGAGTTGGACGTCTACAAAATGAAAGAGATCTTTACACAAATAGCCCTCGATTTTACTGTGTACTTTCTTTAGCCGATATACATAGATTATATATAATTATGCACATGTAATTCATAAATTATGCATATATTATATATTCACTGGCTATTTTTAGTTTAAGTAATTGAGTGACTGCTATTTAGGTTAATTCTTCATAATTTTCCGAATCATTAAGCTACAAATAGGTATATACTCGGAGGTGGACATACATTGAACAAAGCGGTACCGCTTCGTTGGAAAATTTTACTAAGCATATGTAGTTATACTATGTCAAAACGAATAATAAATATAAAATGACACCAGTTCACGTGTATTCTTATTTGGCATGTTGGTTAGGTTCCTTGTTTTGCTTTAAGAGATCGGAGGTTCGAACCTCAACTAGAACATATTTTTTAGCAAATACTTGAAGAGCCTCTTATTAAAGATTGTGGTTAAGTAGAATTAAACTCAAGACCGCTTCTAACTTATGACTCCACAAAAATAATGCACTAAAACTATTACTCTTTTAGAAATGTGATCCGTTTTTTGTTATACACTCTTATGTGAAATCGGCACCGCTCGAAAGAAATCTTGCGTACGCCCTGTATATACTTGCCAACTTGGGAGCCTAATTTTTTTCTAAAAACGTTGGGTTAATAGTAGGTCGCTTTAACAACCGGCGACCTACTCTTTTATGGGTTTTTTCTTCATTTTTCCTTTAAATTGGTTTAACTAGCGACCTGCCCGTACGGAAGATGATAATGAGTGTAATGATATTCCCTCTCATATCGTTCCACCCATAGTTAAAATTAAAAATTGAGTTCATTATATTATTCACCTACGTAAAAGGAACTTAAAAATCTATTATGACAGAATATGCTAATCAAGTGCAAGAAATCAATCACTGTTGCTTTTTAAAAAAAAAATTAATTGTAAATTGTGAAATTTGTTATTGAAAATTAACAACCCGACCGGTCGTTTCGAGTTCTAGCACGTCGTTCGACGGTTTGAGGCCTTGAATAGCTTCACTTCAGGTATTATGACTTGTACGTGTGGTCAAAATTGAATTTTGGAAAATTCGGAGTTAATTTGGAAAGAAAATTCTATTTTCGGAAGCTTTAAGTCGGAAGAATTGGCTAAGGTTTGGATTTTGAGTAAACGACCTCGAAATCATGATTTGAAGGTTCCGATAGGTTCCTATTATGATTTCGGAATTGGGTGTATGTTCGAGTTGAGTATCGGATCACCCGAGAGTAATTCAACGCTTATTATGGAAAGTTGGCATTTTTGAAAGTTTTAGAATTTCATAAGTTTGGTTTGAAGTGGATTTTCATGTTATCGATGTCCGTTTGGAGTTCCGAGTCGTGGAATAGGTTCGTATCGTGATTTGTGACTTGCACGTAAAGTTTGGCGTCATTCCGGGAGGTTTAAGTGTAATTCGGACGCGTTCGGCGAAATTTGAAGATTGGAAAGTTGAAAGAAAGATTTTGGCCGTCGACTTGTAATTTTGATGTTGTTGGACGACATTTCGAGGTTTCGACTAAATCCGTATCGTGTTGTGGGATGTGTTGGTATGTTTGGACGGGGTCCCGAGGGCCTCGAGTGCAAATCGGATTGGAAGCGGATCGAGTTTGGACTAGGAGGAAACTACTGAAACCTAAGGCTTCTGGTGCGATCGCACCTACGACTGCAGAAGCGGCCTAGCGGTAGGGAGCGAGGCTGGTTGGATATGCAGTTGCGAGGTTTGTGTCACACTTGCGAGACCACATAAGCGGCCAGAGGGTCGCAGAAGTGGTAGAAAGTGAGGCTGGTTGGGTGCGCAGGTCCGAGGTTTTGTGTTGTACCCGTGAGATCGCAGATGCGGGAAAGGGGTACGTAGGTGCGAGGGGGAGTGAGTTTGTTGTTTCCGCAGAAGCAAAGGCAGGAGGGTTGAAGGGGGACTTCAGAAGAGGAAGTTTGGCCGCACCTGCGGAACCGCAAAAGCGGTCAATTGGCTGCAGGTGCGATGATCGCTGGGCAGAGGACTTGTTTAAGTGCGAGGGTTTGGCTCATTTTCATTTCATTTCTTCCATGGGAGCCGGCCTTGGAGCTATTTGGAGCGTCATTTTCATCGTCAATTATGAGGTAAGTAATTTCTACAAGTTGTGAGTTAAATATACGAATGTGAGCTTGTAAATACATGAAAAATTATGAAAATTGTGGGATTTTGGTAGAAAAATCTAGAATTTGGTATTTTTGGATTTTGACCACGAAATTGGATATGGAATTAGAAATAAATTATGTATTTGAGTTCATGGTGGTATGGGCAATGATTATCTTCAAAAAAATTGAAATCCGGGCAGCACGTGGGCTTGAGGGTTGACTTTATCGACTTTTCGAGCGGAATTGGGAATTATTATAAATTAATTAATTATGGGTAATAGAGTATATATTTATGGATTTGCACATTATTTGATTATTTTTGGAGAGACGGGAATCGGGTTGAGGTGTTAGAGTGGAGCTGGAGCCGGCTATGGAACTTTGGAGCGAGGTAAGTCTCATATCTAACTCTGTGAGGGGGGAAACTACCCCTAGGTGATGTATTTGATATGTGATACTTGTTGCGGGGGCTATGCACACACACGAGGTGACGGGAGTCCGTACATAGCTAAATTCATGTTATTATCCGGGTAGACTTAGGTCCCCACCGTGCTATAACTGTACTATTTGAGTTGTCCTTTGACTATTAAATTCTTTTTATTTTACATTACAACTTGAGACTAGACTTGCATAGAGTGATGACTTGCTATTGTAAAGATTTGACGGGCTTCATGATTAGCCGCAGAATAATTGTGCTCCTCTTATGAATTTCTCCGTGCTATGTGTTTTCCTCGAAAAGTTTTCTTTAAAAATTATATCTCACACGTCTATTCGTTAGTGGGGTCAAGGACCCGTTAAAGCTTCTTATTCTAATGGGATCGGGTCGTTCGCCTCGGCAGTATAATAGATACATCTATGATTTGTGCCGTTCGACCCTCGGCAGTGCGCACATTAAGATGGGATCAGGCCGTTCGCCTCGGCAGAATTATGTATCACACTATCATGGGAGCGGGCAGATCGCTTCGGCAATATAATAGATGTAGCTATGGTTCGTGCCATTCGACTCTCGATAGTGCACATATCATGATGGGATCGGGTCGTACGCCTCGGCATTTCTATAAAATACTCTTATGAAATCATGCGTAATAACTGACAAGGAGCCAGTATATCTGTGAGTTTTCCTGATTTGAACTGTGACGACCTATCTGGTGAGGTCCATTATATATATACTCCAAATGAGGAGGTAACTACTAGCTGAAAGCTTGAGTTATTGCTGTGAGGAGAATTGTACCACGTATTTATACTTATTATTTCGTTTATTTACTCTGACTCACATCTTTTACTTCTACTGTATCTGTCTTATTGGACCACTAGTAAGTGTCGATGTCGACCCCTCGTCACTACTTCTCTGGGGTTAGGTTAGATACTTACTAGGTACGTGTTGATGTACGTACTCATGCTACAATTGCTGCACTTATTGTGCAGGTACATATATATGTCTGGTGGTCTTTTGGGCGCAATTGCGGGGACTTCACCGTGACTTGCATTCCATGTTACGATCCGCAGAGTCTCCATCAGAGTTATTTATATTCTCCTGTCTAATTTGTATTCCAGACAGATGTTGTATTTTATTATATTTTCTAGTTGATACTCATGCACTCGTGACACTGGATTTTGGGGGTCCTTACAGGTTGCTCGTTATTGCAGTTCGTGTAAATATTATCACATACCCTGTAAATTATATTCCATACTATTTAATTAATAAAAATTATGATTTCAAAATACTAAAATGAGTAATTAATTTGATCAATCACCGTTGACTTGTCTGACAGTGGTGTTAGGCGCCATCGCGACCTTTAGTGAATTTTGGGTCGTGACAGAAAAGATAGGTTGATAATGATTGCTTCCATAAATATTTGTCAAACACCAAATTTGCCCTTAGTAGAAACTAACATCCGTGACCTTCCATTAGATTAGGGACCAAAATAGCAAAATAAACATTGTCAAAGGTCAAAGCAATAATTTAAGGACCAAAATAGCTATTTTCCTTGATGTTTATCACAGATTTATTTGTAATTATTCTATAAGAAATCTAATTATAACACATATTTTCAAACCATCAGTGTATATAATTTAAACTCAATACCAAATGCCTTACCTTTTTAATGTTTTTCTACTCCATTCATTTTAATTTATGCGTCTTACTTTTCTTTTTAATTTGTTTCAACAAGAATGTTATATTTTACATTTAGTAAGTTCTTAATTCTATTTATTTACCCTTAATGACACTTTTTATGTGATATATTTAAGATAACAAAATTTAAAAAATACGGGCATTATTGCTTTTAATCCGCGCCAGAAACTATTTACATTTAGTAGTCGAAAAAGTGAATAAAATTTGTATAAGTATTGTATATAACATACAAAATGTATATATATACGAAAACTATATAAAAAATATAATTTATTTTACTATTATTTTAAGAGCGGCTATACAGTGTCATTTTTTCAAAATATTTTTGTTCTTAGATTCCCTATCAAATTATGACAGGTAAAATAAAATAAAACTGAAGAGTAATTTTTGGGGCCACCTATCAAAAGAGAAAATATAAAAAAGAAAAGAAGTTTCTCCAAAGATGGCGGCAACCTCTAATTAAACATCGGTGAGGCGGGGTAAGTGGAAAAAATATGTTAAAAAAGACATCTCAAGTGTTGTATAAGTATTTGAGACACCCTTTTTGATTAACAAAAGGTTGACTAATTAAGAATGATTAGGGGTGATTTTGGTCTAATTAGAAATAAAAAAAGTTTGGTGAAAATTTAAAATATTAAAAAATAAAAAAACTCATCTATAATTAGATACAATTTTCCAACTTTTCTCTTTCTTCCCTTTTCAAAACCACACACGATTTCCCCCCAAACGTTTCGAACTTTTCTCTCAAATTCAATCTCCAAACTCAAGAGTACTATAGGGCTTCAAAATTCGGCTCCATTCCGTTCAAATTTGCTTTGAAGTCGAGACATCAAGGTAAGTTTCTTTTTTATACAATATTGATAAACCCTAAACTTGTTATTTCAACCCTAAATTGATTTCTTTTTGGCTATTTTTGTATCTTCTTGTTGTTGTATAGTTTTTGTGCCTAAATTCTAGAGTTGTTGTGTAGTTAATATTTTTGACCAAAAATTTGATATTTTTATGTTGTTTAATTATAGTCGTTGATGTGATTATTCCACATGCCTATAAAATTAGTTATTGTGATGTTGAAACAGCTATATTGCTCTATTTTGGGTTTGTGGAACACTTTTTTGCCCAGATGTTTCAAACATGTCAGTTGAGTATTTGAAACATCTTAAGATATTGTTAAATATTCGTATTGTTATTGTTATTGTATGTTGAGAAGTTATTGCAATGTTTATCTGTGTTTGGTTAATGATATATTGAGCTGAGTGTTTGAAATATCTCATTAAGATGTTTGAAGTTTCAAATAAGGTGTTTGAAACACCTGTAAGGATGTTTAACAATCCATGAGATGTTTCACCAAATGATACCTGATTATCACAATGAGATGGTTGATTATTTTAGCGATTAAGAATATTATTGATATAGACATATAGAAAAAGAAGTTTGGAGAACTATAATATGAACATTGTTAGATTACTTTCAAACTCCATCTAACTAGCTAGAAACTTAAATTACTATATCTTGCTTAGCATTTGTTGATGGCAGAAAATTGATTTTACCTCTTAAGCTCAATCTTGTATGACCATTCAATGCAGCACCATTAGAGATGTGTGAGATATCTCAGTAAGATGTTTCAAACATCTCATTAAGATGTTTTGAGATGTTTGAAACATCTTGTTGAGATGTTTGAAACATCTTATACGAGGCTTCAAACATCTCACTAAGATGTTTCACCAAAGAATACTTAAATATTTATAGTTTTATTTTTTTTGTGTTAGGAAAATATTATTTGCTTATTTTATCGATGGTCGTTACTTGTTTGTGTGTGCAGATAAAATGGCAAAGGGACGTGTCACGACCCAAAATCCAACTAGTCGTGATGACACCTAACCCAATCCACTAGTTAAGCCAACTTTCACTTATCCAATTTCAATAATAATTATTAAAGCAATTTAAGTAAATAAAGATCTTAATCTTATACATTCCCCAAGAACTGGTAGTACAAATCATGAGTTTCTAAGAATAGAGTATACAACGCTGGTATGAAGTAAATACATCATCTGTTTGAAAAGTACATAAACAGAGTTTTATGAATCTAAGGCTACCATGAACAAGAGGCAGTTACAACCGAAACGCAGGTACATCTTCAGATCCAGCTCCCACGAATACAACAACATCAGCAGCCAAAATCTGCACGCAAGGTGCAGAAGTGTAGTATGAGTACAACCGACCCCATGTACTCAATAAGTAACAAACCTAACCTCATGTTGAAAGTAGTAACGAGTTTTTACCAAGGTCGGATCCAAAACCAATAGTCCACAACAGTCCATAACAATGTAAAGCAATAATAAAAGAGGTAACTCAGAGATAAAATGCTCAGCTAAATCATGATTTCTAAAAATAGTTCTTCCTTTCAAGTATATCAGTGAAAACCCAAATCGTTTATCGAAGTTGCCAAAAATATGAATAAGTTTGAAAATAATAATTTTTCCGAAATCTTTTCAATAATGAATGAGATGTTTCATTTTCTTTCCAGATAATCCATGTAAAACAAATGCATTATTATGTCCATCTGTCAACATGTGTGAGAAATCATTAATGATGTGATACTGTACGACATGAGAAAAATACATCTTTATGCCTGTATGTCATGTGTGCATGTCAATGCAATGCAACTCAGTGATAAAATCATATGCATACTCTCAGAGTATCATTTCACTCAGTCCTCCCAGTCACTCAGTCCTCACAGTCACTCAATCCTCCCAATCGCTCGGCACTCGACACTCGCACTCAGTAGGTACCTGCGCTCACTGGGGGTGTGTACAGACTCCGGAGGGGCTCCTTCAGCCCAAGCGCTATAATCTGCACGAATACCTCACGTGCTCCACAGACAACTCACGTGCTGTAGCATCAATATCTATATCTGCATGGACAACTCACGTGCTATAATAAAGCCTATAAGGCCTACTGCAGGCGGGCAGCCCCGATTCACATAATAATAAAGTATATAAAGCCAATATGGCATGCTGCGGCGCGCAACCCGATCTCATAATTGTCCTCACAATCAGGCCCTCGGTCTCACTCAGTCATCAATCTCTCCAGTCTCTCAGGCTTAAAATGTCATGAAACTAGCCCAAAATGATGATATGATGAATCAATACATAGCAATAGAGACTAAGATATGATATGTAATAAAATAAATATGACTGAGTATAAATCTTCAATTTAAACAAATAATTCACAGCAATATGACCTCTGTGGGTCCCAATAATAATGGCACACAGCCTCAACATGATTTTAAATATGATTCTCAGCTCAATTTCTTTAACACATAAAGCTATATGGAAAATGCCAAGATTATTTGACTACAAAATTTTACGGAACAATTACGTCACAATTTCTATGGTGCATGCCCACACGCCCGTCACCTAGTATGTGCGTCACCTCCCAACAATTCACATAATATATATATTCAGGGTTCATACCCTCAGCTCCAAGATTAGAAGAGTTACTTACCTCGAACACGATGAATCCAAAGTCGATCAAGCTAAATTCTCCAGAAATCCCATTATGTGCGTATCAACTTCCGAACGGCTCAAATCTATCCACAATTAATTTGGTTCAGTCAACACAAATTATAGGAATTAATTCCATATCAAAATACTAATTTTTCCACAAAATCCAAAATTACACTCAAAAATCGCCCGTGGGGCCCACGTCTTGGAACCCGACAAAAGTTATAAAATATGAACTCCCATTCAACCACAAGTCCAACCATACCAATTTTATTAAATTCCGACATCAACTCGACCCTCAAATCTTCAAATAAAACCAAGAGGATTTTCACAATTGTTCCAACTTAATTCACAAATTAAATGTTAAAAATAAGCATGGATTCGGGTAATTTAACTAATATTGGGTTAAGAACACTTATCCCGTTGTTTTTCTTGAAAAACTCCCCAAAATCGCCTTTACCCGAGCTCCAATCCGTCAAAAATGGAAAATGGGACGAAGTCCCATTTTCTGAACTAAAACTCACTGCCCGGGCTTTTCTTCTTCGCGAACGCGGTAAGTGCCTTTGCCTCAAGGCCTTCTACGCGAACACGTTCAACCAATCACGAACGCGATGCTTCATTTCCCCCTCACTATGCGAACGTGACACCCCCTACGCGAACGCATCCACCAATTGCCTGGGGTCCTCAGCTGCTTCCTCTCTTCTTCGCGAACGCGTAACACCTCTCGCGTTCGTGATGCACACCCTGTCCACCCTTCGCGAACGCGTCCTTCTCTTCGCGAACGCGTCCTTCTCTTTGTGAATGCGAAGAGAAAATATTGTCAGTCTCTCAGTTCCTCTTCGCGAACGCAAGGCTCCACTCGCGAACGCGATGAAGGAAACCAAATGGTGCATCAGAAAAATTTCAGCAGAGTTCCAAGTCCAAAATCCAACCTGTTAACCATCAGAAACTTACCCGAGGCCCCCGGGACCTCAACCAAATACACCAACAAGTCCTAAAACATCATACGAACTTAGTTGAAGTCTCAAATCACCTCAAATAACACTAAAATCACGAATCATAACCCAATTCAAGTCTAATGAACTTTGAACTTTCAAATTTTATATCTTGTGCCGAAACACATCAAATCAACCCGGAATGACTTTAAATTTTGCACACAAGTCATAAATGACATAATAAAGCTATTCCCATTTCCATAATCAGATTTTGACCCCGATATCAAAAAGTCAACCCCCCGGTCAAACTTCCCAAAAATTTGACTTTCGCTATTTCAAGCCTAATTCCACTACGGACCTCCAAATAATTTTTCGGACAAACTCCTAAGTCCAAAATCACCATACAGAGCTATTGGAATCATCAGAATTCAATTCCGAGGTCGTTTACATATAAGTGACTATCCGATCAACTTTTTCAACTTAAGTTTTTAATTATGAGACTAAGTATCTCATTTCACTCTGAAATCCTTCCAGGCCCGAACCAACTAATCCGATAAATCATAAATCAACTGTAAGGCATAAATTGAACAGTAAATGGGGGAATGGGGCTGTAATACTCAAAATGACTAACTGGGTCGTTACATTCTCCCTCATTTAAACATACGTTCGTCCTCGAACGTGCCAAGAGTTGTTTCCAAGCCATCAAATCACTATTCCGTATTACCACACACGTACCCGGGGGTGATCCCACGTCACCCTATTCCACATTGGCCTTACAACACAATATAACTGAAAATCCTTAATTTAACCTTTGCCCAAAAACCTTGGAATTCAATTCCCAACCTTCAGTATTTCTTTTCAAGACACAAATCTTACATTTACATAATGTATGAGTCTGAACGAACTGCATCGAGCTATAACTATAATCACGAATATAATCACCCAACATATTACACAACTAGCCTGCTCGTAGTACCATTCCTGATCACAGTAACTACTCCAAACCAACCAAGTACTAGCATTAAACCCCATATCGAACAAAACCTCATCCCAACACCTTCGTACACTGTTGATAATAAAAGAAAAATGCAGAATCTCGTAACCCCTTATCAGATCAACAAGTCATGGAGCTCTCTCGCCCCAACCAAAACCATAATCACTTGCTAAGCCGACTTTCAATATTATCCTTACGAATATACTGTAATCAAACCCGATAGTACCCATTCTAGGTCCAATAACCTTACATTATTAAACACAACTATCCCACTAACATGACACACCAATACAACTCAAGCCATAACTGCGCAACTTGTATCCAAAATGGAAGATGTCTTAAAGTATAGATCCGTATTGCAAGTTCAACAAGTACCGCCACAACCACAATGTTCCAACCAACTCCTCAAATTTCATGAAGAGGATAACCGTAGGCGCATGTGCATAATTGTAGAGGAAGGAAATTAATGAATCAGATAAATTATCATAGAAATAACATTCCCACACACGGTACGGATAACTCACGTGTCAATAATATGAATCGCTTGGCATGGTCACAAGCCTCCAGTCCCGACATATCATACAAGAGTAATTAAACAAGTACACGTGTATATGCTAATGAAATAAGATTTTTATGCTCCTAGACTGGTATAAATGTCATAGTGTAAGCATGTGCAAAGTCTGTTATCACACTTCAAATCGGCAATTTAATGCAGAAATAGTAACTACCCCATTTATTCAGGGAATTAGCCTCTTTGTAACCTCAAGTGTAACCCAGATAGTTCTCAACAAAGGTAAGAACACGAGAAATGTTATAACTTTACGCTTAACAATCAACTCTAGGCATATCATAGCCTAAGCATTCTTTAGAGTATAAATACTTGCCCCAATGCCCGCACATTGGCTCAAAACCTCACATATATACACACTTATAGTGCATAGCTATCACAAATAATTAACGCAACTAGTGCCTCCACTGAGTTAAAATAAAATACTCACCTCAAATAGGCCGCAACCCGAAACAATATACTTCTAAGAACTCCCAGTCTCTAAATTCATCGAACACATGAATCGTCGTAACTGATCCCAATTCCAGCACTAAAATGACTAACACATCTTCCATTCACGATAATCCCATTAGGAATACTTTCATAATTCTTCCGTGCCACATAGCAATAATTTGAATATCAGCAGTCTATCAACCAGGTGAGTACTGCAATATCGATGAACATCCATAAGTCAAAACACAAACGCGCCTTCTGAAATATGCACCATTCTCATACAACACCAAGTAGTAATAGTATTCATCTAGTCATTTGGAACTGCCCATGTTGTCTAAGAATTCATGACCATTCTGCCCAAACTTCGTGACCTTCTTTCAAGACTGAACTGCCACCTTGTACATGTAAATCTAACTTCCGCACAACACATAACATCTATCTTGCCATCATGTGAAAAGCACAAGAATCTCATTATCAACTCTGGGTCACCAGCAAATTACATACCCAGTTAGTTAGAAACCTTCCTCTAGCTTCCTTCCAGGAGGAAATCACAATACACAACACGATTTCCTACACCAATAGAAAATATCCGGTTCAAACCATGGGAGAAACCATCAAGAACTCTTTGAAATCCATCTGCACATAACCAAGCTATTAGAACTAAATTTCTCTAACTCGACCAAACGACTTAGGTCACCAAAACCTAAGAATATTGCCACCAAAACATCTGTAGAGTCTCACCACATCATAATTACCCCTATAAATACCACAACCGAAACACCCACTCTGAAAATACTTTATTTGAGTCTAAGGCCGTTTCATTCACCTTCCTGATACCAAAATATAAAATCCATAATAATATATAAAATTGCCACAAGTCTCGACACCATCCACTTAAATCTCAGATTTTAGCCATAAACAAATCCGCCAAAAATTCTCAGTTGTTACATATTAATCTTGAATTCATTAGATTCTCGAGAGTCATCCACTCTGCTCAACTATCAATTACACTGCCCAAACGGGCTGAAAGGCACATGCCCCATTAGCACAACAACACCCAAAGAAGTATCCCTGCCTTAACACCACCAATCAAATTCATACTCCGTGCGCACTACATCCTTCACAAATAACAACTCACTCATCCCATGATTTTTATATACTCATAAAGCGCAATATAACCCCTATTCAAAAATTTCCTTACTCGAGTCATTTTAGAACTCCACCTCTGCATGTCATCACTAATTCCCAAGTATACTTCAGACCAAAATAAAATTTTGACACATATCCATGAATTGATTTGTCCATAGCAGACTCCGCCACTTAGCTCAAAGCCGTAGATTAAAACACTTCATAACTCACAATACCCATACTTTATTACTGCCATAATACTACAGTCAGTCCAACGAAAATTCTTCTCAGTCGCATACAACGCCAACCATAAAATACCTCAATCATCCACTAAACTCGCATTTATTCTCTTGACAGTCAAGTCAACTTTCTTAACCAGCTTCAAATTCAAATCTCAACATTATAAAGAACACACCTACGTAGATTATTCCGCAGAAGATAACCCACCTGCTTAGCCTCAGATCGGCATATTGCGATACCCTTTCGCAGCCACAATTACCATGGAACCACTTAATATTTATCAGTTTGAACTCATCAACACGACATAAAAATCTACTTCGCTCCACAATTCAATAACATGACAGATCCCTTAACGCGCTCACAACTCAAGACTGTACGTCACATCAAAACAGGAATCAAGTACCCAATAGAAAACTCTTGAGTCACGAGAAAACTTTATTTGTCTCATTCAACCCATCTGAAAACATCCCGCATTAACATCGTACTTATCATATAATCATCCAACCGCTCATCGAGCCACAAATTCCACTCATAGGAATACTACCGAACGCATAAGTCCAATTGCACAGGTTCTCATTACCGAAACTACCGAGCTTAAGCTGCAGTATAACTCCGGCTTCAAGTCCTCCAGACTGGCCCATCAATAAAACGCAGAATACTCATCTCGAACCTCGTTCATAGAATCACAAGCCAGCGATACACAACTAATACTGAGCGCCCATGTGCGCATACGAATGCGTGAAAGGAATTCAAAGAGTTATGTCCCAAGTTGAATCAAACGCGCACGATAAGGAAAGAAAGATGGGAAGTATATATCCTAAATGCCCCGTAGCCTCTCGAAGATAAGTATGGACGTCATCATACCGATTCTCAAGACTCTACTAGACACTTGCTCATGACTTGTAGAACCTATGAACCTAGAGCTCTGATACCACCTTGTCACGACCCAAAATCCAACTAGTCGTGATGGCACCTAACCCAACCCGCTAGGTAAGCCAACTTTCAATTATCCAATTCTAATAACAATTATTAAAGCAATTTAAGTGAATAAAGATCTTAATCTTATACATCTCCCAAGAACTGGTAGTACAAATCATGAGCTTCTAAGAATAGAGTATACAAAGCGGAAATGAAATAAATACATAGTCTGTTTGAATAATGCATAAACAAAGCTTTTATAAATCTAAGGCTACCATGAACAAGAGGCAACCACAACAGGATCGCAGGTACATCTTCAAATCCCGCAACCATCGAGCACAACAATAATAACAACCAACATCTATACGCAATATGCAGAAGTGTACAGGTCCAAAACCACTAGTCCACAACAGTTCATAACAACATAAAGCAAATAATACCAGAAGTAACCCAGAGATAAATTGCTCAGCCAAATCATGATTTCAAAAATAATAGTTCTTCCTTTCAAGTACATCAGTTAAAAACCCAAATCGTTTACCGAAGTTTCCAAAAATATGAATAAGTTTGAAAGCAATAATTTTTCCAAAATCCTTTCAATAATAAATGATATGTTTCATTTTCTTTCCAGATAAACTGTGTAAAACAAATGCATCACTATGCCCATATGTCAATATGTGTGAGAAATCATGAATAAAGTGATACCGTACAGCATGAGGAAAACACATTTCTATGCATATATGTCACGTGTGCATGTCAATGCAATGTATCTCAGAGATTCTACTCATGTACTCACACTCTCAGACTACTCAATCTCACTGTCTCGCATTCTCTCTCACTATTCTCAGCACACTCAATCATTCAAAGAGTTATATTTCAAGCTGAATTAATTCTGCACGATAAGGAAAGAAAGATGGGAAATTACCCTAAATGCCATGTAGCCTTTAAAGATAAGTATGGACGTCATCATACGGATCTGCAAGACTCTACAAGAAACTTGTTCATGACTTATAGAACCTATGAACCTAGAGCTCTGATACCGCCTTGTCACGACCCAAAATCTAACTAGTCGTGATGTCACCTAACCCAACCCGCTAGGTAAGCCAACTTTCACTTATCCAATTCCAATAATAATTATTAAAGCAATTTAAGTAAATAAAGATCTTAATCTTATACATTCCCCAAGAACTGGTAGTACAAATTATGAGTTTATAAGAATAGAGTATACAACGCTGGTATGAAGTAAATACATCATCTGTTTGAAAATTACATAAACAGAGTTTTATGAATCTAAGGCTACCATGAACAAGAGGCATCTACAACCGGAACGCAGGTACATCTTTAGATCCAGCTCCCACGAATACAGCAACATCAGCAGCCAACATCTGCACGCAAGGTACAAAAATATAGTATGAGTACAACCGACCCCATGTACTCAATAAGTAACAAACCTAACCTCAGGTTGAAAGTAGTGACGAGCTTTTACCAAGGTCGAGTCCAAAACCAATAGTCCACAACAGTCCATAACAACGTAAAGCAATAATATAAGAGGTAACTCAGAGATAAAATGCTCAGCTAAATCATGATTTCAAAAAATAGTTTTTCCTTTCAAGTACATCAGTAAAAACCCAAATAGTTTATCGAAGTTGCCAAAAATATGAATAAGTTTAAAAACAATAATTTTCCCAAAATCCTTTCAATAATGAATAAGGTGTTTCATTTTCTTTCCAGATAACCTATGTAAAAAAATTGCATCACTATGCCCATATGTCAACATGTGTGAGAAATCATTAATGATGTGATACTATACAGCATGAGAAAAATACATATATATGCATGTATGTCATGTGTGCATGTTATTGCGATGCAACTCAATGATAAAATCATATGCATACTCTCATAGTATCATTTCACTCAGTCCTCCGAGTCACTCAGTCCTACGAGTCACTCAGTCCTCACAGTCACTCAATCCTCCCAATCGCTCGGCACTCGGCACTCGCACTCAGTAGGTACATGCGCTCACTGGGGGTGTGTACAGACTCCGAAGGGGATCCCTATGCCTGTATGTCATGTGTGCATGCCAATGCGATGCAACTCAATGATAAAATCATATGCATACTCTTAGAGTATCATTTCACTCAGTCCTCCCAGTCACTCAGTCCTCATAGTTACTCAGTCCTCACAGTCACTCAGTCCTCCCAATCGCTCGGCACTCAGCACTCGCACTCAGTAGGTACCTGCGCTCACTGGGGGTGTGTACAGACTCCGGAGGGTCTCCTTCAGCCCAAGAGCTATAATCTGCACAGACAACTCACGTGTTATAGTATCAATATTTGTATCTTCATGAACAACTCACATGCTATAATAAAGCCTATAAGGCCTGCTGCAGGCGGGCAACCCCGATCCACATAATAATAAAGTATATAAAGCCAATATGGCATGTTGTGTCATGTAGCCCAATCCCATAATTATCCTCACAATCAGGCCCTCGGCCTCACTCGATCATCAATCTCTCTAGCCTATTGGGCTCAGAATATCATGAAACTATCCCAAAATGATGATTTGATGAGTCAATAAATAGCAACAGAGACTGAGATATGATATGTAATGAAATAAATATGACTGAGTATAAATCTTCAATTTAAACAAATAATTCACAGCAATATGACCTATGTGGGTCCCAATAACAATGGCACATAGCCTCAACATGATTTTTAATATGATTCCCAGCTCAATTTGTTTTTCACATTAAATTGCATGGAAAATGCCAAGATTATTTGACTACAAAATTTCATGGAACAATTACGTCACAATTTCTATGGTGCACGCACACACGCCCGTCAACTAGCATGTGCGTCACCTCCCAACAATTCACATAATACATATATTCAGGTTCATACCCTCAGCTCCAAGATTAGAAGAGTTACTTACCTCGAACACGACGAATCCAAAGTCGAGCAAGCTAAACAATGCTCCAGAAATCCCATTTTGCGCGTATCAACTTCCGAACGGATCAAATCTAGCCATAATTAATTTGGTTCAGTCAACACAAATTATAGATATTAATTCCATATCAAAATACTAATTTTTTCACAAAATCCGAAATTACATTCAAAAATTGCCTGTGGGGCCCACGTCTCAAAACCCGACAAAAGTTACAATATGAACGCCCATTCAACCACGAGTCTAACCATACCAATTTTATCAAATTCCGACATCAACTCGACCCTCAAATCTTCAAATAAAACCAAGAGGGTTTTCACAATTATTTCAACTTCATTCACCAATTAAATGTTTAAAACAATCATGGATTCGGGTAATTTAACCAATATTGAGTTAAGAATACTTACCCCATTGTTTTCCTTGGAAAACTCCCGAAAATCGCCTCTTCCCGAGCTCCAATCAAAGTCCCATTTTCAAAACTTAAACTCACTGCCCAGGCTTTTCTTCTTCGCGAACGCGATCATTGCCTCGCGTTCGCGAAGCACAAAATTGTTCCCGTCCAAATTCCTCCTTCGCAAATGCGACATACCCCTCGCATTCGCGAAGCACAAAGTGCCTCTGCCTCAATTCCTTCTACGCGAACACGTTCAACCAATCGCGAATGTGATGCTTCGTTTCTCCCTCACTATGCGAATGTGACACCCCCTACGCGAATGTATAGACCAATTGCCTGGGGTCCTCAGTTGCTTCCTCTCTTCTTCGCGAACGCGTAACACCTCTCACATTCGCGATGCACACCTTGTCCACCCTTCGCGAACGCGTCCTTCTCTTTGCGAACGCGAAGAGCAAAAATTGCCAGCCTCTCGGTTCCTCTTCGCGAACGCGAGGCTCCACTCGTTAACCATCCGAAACTTACCCGAGGCCCCCAGGACCTCAACCAAATACACCAACAGGTCTTAAAATATCATACGAACTTAGTCGAAGCCTCAAATCACCTCAAACAACACTAAAATCATGAATCATACCCCAATTCAGGTCTAATGAAATTTGAACTTTCAAATTCCATATCTTGTGCAAAAACACAGCAAATCAACCCGGAATGACTTTAAATTTTGCACACAAGTCATAAATGACATAATGAAGCTATTTCCATTTCCAGAATGGTATTTCGACCCTAATATCAAAATGTCAACCCCCCGGTCAAACTTTCCAAAAATTTAACTTTCACCATTTCAAGCCTAATTCCACTACGGACCTCCGAATAATTTTTTGGACATGCTCCTAAGTCCAAAATTACTATACGGAGCTATTGGAATCATCATAATTCAATTCCGGGGTTGTTTACACATAAGTGAATATCCGGTCAACTTTTTCAACTTAAGATTTTAATTATGAGACTAAGTGTCTCATTTCACTCTGAAATCCTTCCGGACCCGAACCAACTAATCCGATAAGTCATAAATCAACTGTAAGGCATAAATTGAGTTGTAAATGGAAAAACGGAGATGTAATACTCAAAACGACTGCCCGGGTCATTACAGGACGTGTGTCAAAGACAGGTGGAAGAGGAAGAGATAAATCTCCTTCCAAAATATCTAGCAAAAGAATTAAGACATCTTAGGAGGATGAGCTACAAAAATCAATTGTAGCTGAAGTGGAAGCCAAATCTCTTAAGATAGTAGAAGGAGGGAATGATGGAGAAGAAGAAAAAGAGAATGAAAATGATAAGGAAATTGAGAAAGAGAATAAAGAGGAAACATAGAATGTATTAGGAGGGAATGCTAGAGAAGAGGAAATAGAGAAAGAAAAAGAAGAGGAAACAAAAAAGGAAGAAGAAGAGGAAACAAGGAAAGTAAGAGAAGTAAAGACAAATGTTGATGAAGAAGAATCAAAAGAGGAGACAACAATTGATGATTGAGAAGAGGAGACATATATTGATGATGAAGAATCAGTAGCAAATACTGAAGAAGAAGCTTCAAGAGAAGAAGAATACGAAGAAGAAAAAGAGGCAGCGGCAGAAAGAAGAAAAAAGAGAAAGAATGATAATGTACCTTCTCAATCATTTTAGGAAAGCTTAATATGTTTCAAACATACATCTCTCTGGATGTTTAAAGCTTCTGTCTGGATGTTTGAAATATTTTCTAGGATGTTTCACTAAATATGACTGTAAAGAGATCTTTTTATTTATTAAATTAATTATTCTTGTGCCTTTGATTAATCAACACTTTTAAATCATGTACAAGATGAGATTCTTTAGGATGAGTTTGACATTTGCGAGGTTGAAATTTTAAAGCTTCAATCGGAAATTCCACCCTTAAAGTACAAGACATTTTTAGATGATAATGAGACCTTCAACAAGAAGATCAATGTGAGAGCCTCATTAGGATTAGCAGGTATGGGTGAGTTTCGAAAGTTGTTGCAGGATGAGGGCCTCGAAAATAAGTTTAGGAGTAGTCCTTTCGGACACTTTTTGGATTTGCCTAAGAGACCACTATTTCAAGCATCTATAGTGCACTGTCTTCTACTTTGTAGAGTATTGTGTGAGAAGACCCAGGAGTTATGGTTTGATTACAAAATATTACTAGTTCGCTTCGGCCTTTATGAGTTCGCCATAATGATTGGACTCAACTGTGGACATTCTTACATGAATTCGAAGCTTCAAAAGTACTTTCTTGATGGTGAAGAGTTGTGGAAACTTGTTTCTAAAGGAAAGAGGCATGTGGATGGTAAAATAGTGTTTGAGTTGATCAAATCTGAATCCAAAAAAATAAAAAAATACAAGTATGAATTATGCTTGATTTGGTTTGTCCACTATATTTTATTGGCAAAGGATTTGAACTGTGGTGTGTCCGAAACTACAGTCAGATTGGCCTCTACACAAGAGACTTTCTACAATTATCCATGGGGCCAAAATAGTTTCCGGTTGACTGGTTATTATCTTATGAAAGATATGAAAGAGCGTCAACAATCTAAGGGTGACTCGTATAACCTCTACGGATTTCCTTGGGCTTTTATGATAACTAAATAAATCTTGTTCATTCCTTCTATTTTAGTGTTATTTATATAATTTTCTATTTACTTTTTTATCACACAATGTAGGCTTGGGAATTTGAAGCCATACCTCAATTGCGTCCAAAAGACTATCCAAAAGAGAGGACATTGCCGAGGATGAAGAGGTGGCTATTTGAAAAAGTAGAAAAAGACAAGCTTGATCCATTTCAAGGCAAAGATCGTCCGGTAAGGCTTATTCTGATAGATGTTTAATGTAGATGTTTGAAACATCTCCACCGGATGTTTGAAACATCTTTCAAAAATCATTCACATGATAGTTGAAACATCCACATGATGGCTGAAACATCTTTCAAACAACATGTGGATGTTTTTTAAATATTCTACAGAAAGTATTTTAAACATCAAGCATGCCTTTAATATTTTTTGCTTATATTTTTTTTTGTTATCTTCCCAGGTGGTACACCCTTTTCTTTACCCTACAAAGGCTGAAAAGATGGAGCCTTACATCCACAATCTTGTTATCTTATCTGACAAAGAGGACATGATGAGAGATAACCTAAGTAAAGAGTTGGATGGAGTGACAATCTTAAGGCATTTGGGTGGTGCACTTAAGATAGAGAAGGGTAGTTTGCAAATCCCACAAGTTGGATATAGTCATGTGGTTGGAGGATATAATGATAGAAAAGAAAAATCTATTGGTGGAGATGGTAAAATAGGAGGAGAAGTTGTTGATGACGATGATGGTGATGGTGGAATGCACTTTAATGATGATAATGGCAAGGTGGAGGATTCTAATTATGATGATGGCAGAAGAGCTATTTCTATGGAAAAAAGGGTGATGAAATAAAAGATCGTGTTGTTACGGGTACATCTAGTATCCATTGTTCTTGCATATGCCCTGATTGTCAGGAAAAGGAAAAGGAGCAAAATAGTGGAGGGATGACATGCATCGTCAGTTTAACCTTATGAATGATCAGTTGAACTCTATGTAGAAGACAATGGATGACTTAGTTCAAAATCTATCAAAGAGACATGGGGTTCTTCCCCGAGCTATTCAGGATCCTTACAGTGAAGGAAAAAAGGAACAAAAAGAAGAAGAAAACTGGAAAGGAAGAAACCTCCATAGCAGTCAGTGAGGAGAGGCTGAAAGTTGATATTTATTACCGATTGACTGGGAGAAGAGAAATGTCATCATGACATTTATCAAAAATAGGGGGCCTCAGATACAATTCACATGGGGGATGTTCAATTATGAAGACTTTAAGAACATTCAAGATTCTCAATTTTGGTTGGAGGATAAGGTACATATTCATAACCCTTTCATCTTGATTTGATTTTTACTTACCAGTTTGAAATATCCTCTAGGATTAATTGTGTATGGTTTGCTGAATTGATTGATCCACAATAAGATTAGTTTTTGCAAGTTCAATGTTCAAATTTTTTTGTATCTCTATTAGAAAGTTTTAGGCAGAAGTGTTTCCTGTCTGTAGTATCATGAAACAAGAACCAGATATATTTCCCTTGAATTAAACTAATGTTTCATTATTTCACTTGCTCTAGTGTAAGATGTTCTATAAGATGTTTGAAACATCATGTAAGATGTTTGAAATATCCTAATGGATCTATGACTGATGTTTATGGATGTTTGATGTTTAATACTAGTTTGTGGATTACTAATTTAGTTATTTTGATTCTGTGACACATGGAGGATTTTTTGGCTCGTATGTGTATTAGACACAGAAGGTACCCCAAGCACTATGATCAAGCAGATATCATCATAGATTGTAATTTTTTTTATATCTTAAAAGAACATTATAGTACTCTGTGTGATGGGGTGGACAAGGTGAATGTTGCTTCATCTCTTCCCATGATCTTGAATGAGTACCAATTTCATAAGGATGATCTAAAGTATGCTCGATGAGAGATAATTTTTTGTGGTGGCCGGCCTTGGAATGGTGCGAAAAGGATCTTCTATGTATACAACATTAAGAGGAACCATTATTTCATAGTTGTATTTCTTGTTGAAGAGTCAAAGATACTTATGTACGACTGCAATACCTCTATGTACACTAATAAAAAGTTGGGTGAATTTTTTTATCCCATTGGCATAATGTTCTCAAGATACCTTCGATCATGTGGCCTTTTTATGCACTTGCCTAAGGAATCCTTGAACGATGATTGGACAGCTGAAAGAGTCTTTAATCTTCCACAAGATGACACATATAATAGTTGTGGAGCATGGTCCTTAATGTTCATTTAGCACCTCATCACGAACACTCCGATGGACAAGATGAATGGCAACATTTTTAGTGAGTTCAGGGAGAAAATGGTTGTGGATATCTTTCACAAGAACATGGAACCATGATATGATTTGTAATTGATGCATATTTTTATATTTTTTTGGATGGTATAAATGGATGATTTACCAATTTTATTGTTTAAGTATATTTTTACGGATATTATCTGATTTTTTTGGATGGTTTTAATAGATATTTGGAACATATCTCAAAATATGTTTTAAACATCTATCACGATGTTTTCTACCGATTACTGTTAAATTAATAAGTTATGTTTAATCGAGTGATACTATGGATAAATAAGCATCATAATTAAACATCAACCTATTGATTAATGTCACGACCCAGTCTATAGGTTGTGATTGCGCCCAGCGTCACCGCTAGGCAAGCCAACGGTGAACTAGTCATGTATTTATTCTTTTAACATTTTAGAAATAGTTGATATTTAAATTTTTAAATAAGTAAGAGGTGAGAAATTTAATAAAATATAGTGTGAACAATTTTAAGAATAGGTGTGGTGAAATAAATACCCAAAATCATCTAGTGTCTACTAGCAAAACTTTAGGACCTGGTGTCATAAGTGTATGAACTACTAGTAGAATATACAAAATACTAACTACTGTCTGAAACAAAGTAGACAGAAAGTAAATACAAAAGAGAGACTTTGGGTGCTGCAGAACAGACTCGGAAGGCAGCTCACTGCTAAGTCTCGGAGTATCAAGAGTGTGCGCCGGGATGACTACCAGATGCACCTGCCTCAGATTCTGCACGGTTAGTGCAGAAGTGTAGCGTGAGTACATAAACAATATGTACCCAATAAGTATCTAGTCTAACCTCGAAGAAGTAGTGATGAGGGGTTAACTTCGACATTACTATGGGCTAACAATAAATGTAGAAATTCTAAATAAGCATGGGTTATGTAAATAATAATGAAACTCAATAACAAGCAGTGAATAAATAATTCTTTCACTAATAGTAAATCCCGAGTCATTTAATAAATCTATAACCTCTTGATCCATAAAGTAATATCAAGTGTAATCAGGCTTCGAGTATTATTACGCACGATTTATGCCGAGGTCGTACGACCCGATCCAAAAATATATATATATATATATATATATATATATATATATATATATATATATATATATATATATATATATATATATATATATATATATATATATATATATATATATATATATATATATATATATATATATATATATATATATATATATATATATATATATACGACTTATGCCGAGGTCGTACGACCATTTGCCTCGACAATGTAATAGATGCATCTATGGTTCGTGTCGTTCGACCCTCGGCAGCGCACAAGGTATGATGGGATCGGGCCGTACGCCTTGGCATTTCTATAAAATACTAACCTTGCCGAGGAAAACGGCCCGTTTCCATGAGAGTAGAGAAGTTTAACTCGCTCGCGGAAGTACTTGCGACACGAGTGGACATTTATTTCTTAGAGTTATTATATATATTCCTCAATTCTTCCCAACTATAAGAAATCTAAATTGGAGAGTTTCAACCTTACAATCCCTAATCTCAGCTTTATTTTAGACAATTAATATGTATAATAAATATAACAGTGCAATCAAGTCATGATGTAAATCTAAGGCTATCCGGACATCCCATGGAATTTCGCTACGTACGGACTCGCAACAAATTACACCTAAAGGGATGAGTTCCCTCTTACAAGGTTAGGCAGGAGACTTACTCGTTCTCAAGATCATTCCCGATCCACAAATATATTTTAAATCCTCAACTCGGTGCCAAACAACCCGAAACTAGTCAAGTGTTATATAAATTAATCAATATGTGTTCAAAAGTTCAAAGTTTAACTATTAGAATAATTACCTAACCCAAACTAGAAGGTTCCTAAAATTCATCCCCTGGCCCACGTGCCTGGATTTCGGAAATTTTGAAGATAATTATTACCCATAACCTCACGAACTCAAATATATAATTTTCACCCAATTATATAATCATTTTCGTGGTTAAATCCTATTTTTATCAAAACCTAGATTTTTCATCTAAACCCAAAATCTTCACAATTTTTCATGCTAAAATCTACCCATAATCTATGTATTTAACTTACACTGGATAGAAATTACTAACCTCCAATAGCTAGGTGAAAACCCTTCTCTAAAAAGCTCCAAATTCGCCCAACGAGTAACAGAAATGAGTCAAAAATGGCCTAAGTCCCGTATTAAATGAGCCTATCTGCCTCCAGCACTTTCGCTTTTACGGCTCATTGGCCACTTTTGCGGCTCTGCATCTGTGAAAAGATCATCGCAGATGCGAATCTCCCCATATTAGCCTACTTCTGCGACACACGTGCCACACCTGCAGCTTTGACCGCTTCTGCGAGCTCGCAGCTGCGGCTGGTCCTCTGCAGGTGCGATTGCACCAGAAACTCTCATGCTTCATCTATTCTTTCCAAATCCAAATGAGTTTCGTGCCTCGTCCGAATGGCATCCGGGGCCCCAGGCCCTATCCAAACATACCAACAAGTTTGTAATCATGAGACAGACTTGCTCAAACCTTCAGAATGCGAAAAACAACGCCAAAACTAATAATCACACCCCTAACCAAATCATATCAACTTATGAACTTCAAGTTCTTCCAACTTGCTCCGAACTCGCTGAATCATACCTAAACTACTCGGAAGGGTACCAAATTTTATGTGCAAGTCTTAAATCACCATACGAAACTATTTTCGGGCTCGGAATCCGAAATAGACCTCGATAACACCAAAATCTACTCCCAACCAAATTTAAAGAACTTTAAAACTTTCAATGTGCCAACTTTCAACTTTTTGTGCCGAAACGCTCCCGGGTCATCCAAAACCCGATCCGGACACACGTCCAAGTCCAAAATCATCATACAAACCTATTAGAATTGTAAAATCCTGATTCCGAGGTCGTTTGCAAGAAATATTGACCCAAGTCAAACTTAACCCCTTTAAAGCCAATATTAAGGAACTAAGTATTTCGATTTCAACCCGAACCCTTCAAATCCCGAACTAACCATTTTCGTAAGTCATAAAATAGTAAAAGCACATACGAGGAGTCTTATTTAGGAGAACAGAGATCTAAAAAGCAAAACGACTGGTCGGGTCTTTACAATTAACCTAAGAATACTTCAACATAATGATCTTGTAGATTTAACGACAATCGATATCAAACATCCTGATAGATGTTTGAAACATCTGCGTTAGATGTTTCAAACATCTATCAGGATGTTTGAAGAAATTAGATGGTAGCTGAAGGTGGAAAAAAATACAAGGACATAATAAAATCAACATCAACATCAAATTACCATTAAACATCAACCTACTTAATACTTTAAATAATTGATCGTCAACCTAATGATCTTATGAATAATTAAATACTCAAAGGATTGATCGTCACTAAATTGATCTTGTGGATAATTATACGTCAACCTATTGAATACTTCAAATAATTTATCGTCAACCTATTGACCTTATGAATAATTAAACATAGAATAATTGAATACTTCAAATAATTGATCGTCAACATATTGACCTTACGAAATTATACATCAACCTATTTAATACTTCGAATAATTGATCATCAACTTATTGATCTTGTGGATAATTAAACATAGAATAATTGAATACGTCAAATAATTGATTGTGAACCTATTGACCTTGCGAACATCAACCTATTTAATACTTTGAATAATTGATCGTGCACTTATTGATCTTGTGGATAATTATACATCGACCTATTAAATTGATATAGTAAATAGGTCTAATAATTAATAACCAACATATTGACCTTATGAAAAAGTAAATATCAACCTATTGAATACTTCAAATGATTGATCGTCAACCTATTGATCTTGTAGATTTAACGATAATCAATATCAAAAATCCTGATAGATGTTTGAAACATCTAACGCATATGTTTCAAACATCTATCAGGATGTTTGAATAACATCAATATCAACATCAAACTACCATTAAACATCAACCTACTTAATACTTCAAATAATTGATTGTCGACCTAATGATCTTCTAAATAATTAAACGTGAAATAATTAAATGCTCAAAGGATTGATAGTCAATCTATTGATCTTGTGGATAATTATACGTCAACCTATTGAATACTTCAAATAATTTATCGTCAACCTAATGGCCTTATGAATAATTAAACATAGAATAATTGAATAATTCAAATAATTGATCAACATATTGGCCTTACAAAATTATACATCAACCTATTTAATTCTTCGAATAATTGATCGTCAACTTATTTATCTTGTGGATAATTAAACATAGAATAATTGAATACGCCAAATAATTGATCGTGAACCTATTGACCTTGCGAACATCAATACTTTGAATCATTGATCGTGCAATTATTGATCTTGTGGATAATTATACATCGACCTATTAAATTGATATAGTAAATTAATAATTAATAATTAATAATCAACTTATTGACCTTATGAAAAAGTAAATATCAACTTATTGAATACTTCAAATGATTGATCGTCAACTTATTGATCTTGTAGATTTAACGACAATCGATATCAAACATCCCAATGATGTTTGAAACATCTAACGCAGATGTTTCAAACATCTATCAGGATGTTTGAAGAAATTATATGACAGTTGAAGGTGAAAAAAAATACAAGGACATAATAATATCAATATCAACATCAAACTATCATCAAACGTCAACCTATTTAATACTTCAAATAATTGATCGTCAACCTATTGACCTTGTGAATAATTAAGTATAGAATAATTTAACACTCAAATCATTGATCGTCAATCTATTGATCTTGTCGATAATTATACATCAATCTATTTAATACTTTGAATAATTGACCTATTGAATACTTTAATAATTGATCATCAATAAATTAACCTACGGATAATTTTGTGTTAAATGTTTCAAACATCTTAACGAATATTTGAAACATTTGAAATATCTAACTCAGATGTTTGAAACATCTATCAAGATGTTTGAAGAAATTAAGGTACTTTAAGGTGTAAAAGAACACAAGTACATAATAACATCTTGATAGAGCTAAATAATGTTTGAAAAATACAGTAGTTGTTAATAAAAATCTGAAGCTTCAGTGTCGTCTTGCTTCCTTCATTTGCCTTCTTAAGCGCGTAGCGGTACACATCTAAAATTGCATACCTGTGCTCTGGAGTCCCTCTTACCATAGCCTTTGCAATATGACCTCCATTCGTACACTTCTAATAACTAACATTACAACCCAAATCTAAATAAAATATTTCCATAATTTCTTTGTTAGATGGACCTCTGCCATCTTCAAACTTAGAATGGATGTATTTACCAATGACAACCGCTGAGGCATGTGGATGCTTTTCTGTAAGATGTTGTGACCCGCATTTGTGCTCATTCTTGTACCTCGTAATATAAAACATGTCAGTACTTATATATTTGATGGCTCGCAACCAACACTTGCAATTGTTGTCTACACATTTGACACAGTACACAAATTTAATACTCTTCATGATTTGAACGGAAAGGAGCCTTCAAGGAAGCAAGCTTCAATGACACAACTAGCTCGTACTTGTTTTTGAAACTTAAACCCTTATAAAACTTCGTGTAGTCTTCATAATTGTGGCTGCTTTGTGTTGTTAGTTCTACCTCTTGTGAGTTGCCTTCAACTCCAAGAAAGTTTGCGTATTCTTCTTCTTCGGTTTCTGGAATATCCATATTTAAAGGATCTATTTTTGGAATATCGATATTCAAAAGATCTTCTTCAATATCATCCAATCCATGGCTATCATGTTGTTCCATCAGAGGTGAATTTGTAAATTCTACCGATATCTCAGCCACAAGTACCCTTAGAATGGGCCTATTTTCATATGTAACGACCCGGCCAGTCGTTCCGAGAGTTATAGACATGTTTCCCCATTTCTGCTTCTTTATGTATTGTTCAGTTGTGTTGAGTTGCATCGAGTTGGTAGGTTTGGGTTCGGAGTAGTTTTGGAGTGAAATGAACACTTAGTCCCTTAGTTAGAAAACTAAGTTAGAAAAGTTAATCGGAAGTTGACTTATGAATAAACGAACTCATTGGGTGATTTTAGACTTAGGAGTGCGTCCGAAATGTAATTTGGAGTTCCATGGTAGAATTAGGCTTGAATTGGCGAAAGTTGGAAGTTTAAAAGTTCTTAGGCTTGAATCCGAGGTTGATTTAGTGTTTTGGTGTTGTTTTGGGTGTTCCGAAGGTTCGACTAAGTTCAGGTAGTGATATGTGACATGTTGGAATTATTGGTTGAGGTCCCGAGGGTCTCGGGTGAGTTTCGGATAGGTTTGGGTTGTGTTGCGCTCGTTCTTCTTATGTTTCGGCGTCGTTTTTTCAAGCATAAATGATATTATATTGAAAAAATGAGCTCCGATTTCTTTTTTGATTGACGCATTAGATCCTTATCTTAATTACGGACCCGTAGAAAAAAAAATCGTCGAATTTGGACATCGTATGAGGATTTTATGGTCATTTTACTAAGAATTAGGTTACTAGAATTTTCAGGTAAATTACGCAATTGCCACTGACGGCGTATTTAAAAATCTGCACTATTTGCAAATATTGAAACCAATATATCTCCTTCATTATAAGGTCAAATTGAGTGATTCAAAAGCCTAACTTGACTAGAATTTCACAAGGAATCCATTGGAGGCATAAAAAGCGAGTTTAGGTATCATTTGGTATAATAAACGAGGCAGAATAACTGGTAGAAAATATATAAAACGATGGTTTGTTCATTCGGTCATATTTTGAGTTGGGGAGCTCGGATTTGGGCGATTTTGGGGAAAATTTTCACCATAAGAATTGGGGTAAGTGTTCTCTACTTAGTTTTGGTTATATTTCATGAATCCATCTTCATTTTTGGGATTTGATTGATGATTTCGAAGTGAAATTGAGGGAGTTAGGGTTTGAGTTTTGGAGAGTTTAAGTGAGGATTTGAGGGACAAACGGAGTCCGATTTTGATGAATTTTATATGGTTAGACTTGGGAGAGGACGAGGTTTATTATTCTACTATTTTTGACTGATTTCGAGACGTGGGCCCGGGAGCCGGGTTTTGGCCGATTTCGAATTTTTGGCATATTTATGTAGTTTTTATTGTGGAATTCGATTCTTTAGACTATGTTGATTGTAGTATTCTGATTTTTGGTTAGATTCGGAACTTTTGGAGACCGAGTCCAGAGACGAGGGCATCCCGAAGTAGGATTTTATGCTGTTAAGGTAAGTAACAGTTTGAACTCTGGCTTTGAGGGTATAAACCCGGAGAATTTGATATCGTGTGACTGTTTGGAGGTGATACCCACGCTAGGTGACGGGCGTGTGGGTGTATACCTCGTGGGATTGAGATTTGGTCCGTCCCGTGAGGCCTCATGGCCATCATTTGTGTTTACGTAGTTACTTGTTGTTGAACTTGTCTACCTTCATGTTAGAGATCATGCTTAGGCTTTATTCATGCTCACATTATTTGTACTCAGTCATAGAAATTATTGTACATGTTTACCTCAGTCTCTATTATTTACTAATATGTTGTGATACTTGATGTGGGCTGTGTTCCCTTATTTGTTGATGATGGTGAGGCTAGTGAGGTACATGATTGAGTAAGGCCTGGTTGTGAGGATATTAATACCATAGCGCGTGAGTTGTCCGCGTAGCACGTGAGTTGACCGTGCGGGTCCAGGTATTGATACCATAGCGCGTGAGTTATCCGCATAGCGCGTGAGTTGACCGTGCGGATCCAGGTATTGATATGATGGTACGTGAGTTATCCGTGCTTAGCGCTTGGGCTTTGGGAGCCCCTCCGGAGTCTGTACACACCCCTAGTGAGCATAGAGTGTTGAGTGTTGAGTGTTGAGTGTTGAGTGCTGAGTGTGAGTGATGAGTGATGGAGTGACACTGCTGTGAGGTTGTATTTATTTGTGTTGTTGCTGCATTTATCTGTTAAACTTCTTTGTGGCATTTACTAAGTTATGAAATTTACCTGTTTATTTCTGTTTATTTTTAAATTGTGAAAATAATTAATTGGACTGTTTTACTTAGCTTGTCACTACTGCTCAGTTCCTTAGTTATTTCTGTTACTACTGAGTCGATTGTACTTATACTACACCCTGCACTTTATGTGCAGATCCAGGTGAGATAGAGCGCGGCGATCATTGAGTTCAGGCCGGCTATCTTTGGAGACTGCAAGGTAGTTGTTAGCGTCCGCAGGACCTTGTTACTCCTCTTATCATTTCTTCTTTTGGACAGTTAGACAGTTTATATATCTTAGTTCATAGTTTTAGATGCTTATGACTTAGTGATACTCCGATGTTTGGGGCTCGTTTTCGTATTTTCTATATTATATTTAGAGTTGATTTAGTTTATGAGAAATTCAAATCTTAGTATAGTTTTATTAAATTTTTATAATCGATTTAGTAGTAATATTTTGGGAAATAGGCTTGCCTTGTAACACGATAGGCGCCATCACGACCATTGTTAGATTTTGGGTCGTGACATCTTCCAAATAATAGCTCAAACAATCATAATTCTTTATTTTAAAGGGAGCTACTTTCTTGTGCTTTTCACCAATGCTATGCATGTGAGTTATGGACATATCACTCGGATAACAAGTTAATTCACAACCGGCAATAATCTTGTCAACAAACTCATCATACGTAACATCTTTATGCACCTTTATTAGAACCGTCTCTTTACTCTTCAAACGTCAGGTAAAACGGGTAGAACACTCTACCCATTTACTATGACAATCAACTCCCAATACAATATAATCAACCATTTTATAATGGAATACCTGAAAATATCACAAATATATAAATAATTGGTATAAAGAATCAACTTTTTTGCAAACATCCTAATGATGTTTCAAACTTTCTAAGAAGATGTTTAAAACAACTTGAGAATATACTAAGGATGTTTGAAATATCCTGAGAGGATGTTTGAAACATCCTAAATGAACTTTCAGGATGTTTGAAACAACTACCTACAATTATATCACGATATTTTAAACATCTCACAGAATGTCTTAAACATCTCATCGAATATTTTAAACATCTCACAGGATGTTTAAAGAATCACAGAAAACTTGATATCTGCAGACGAAAAAAATAAGATTAAACATCAATCTTTACTTACCAACAGTGACGATCAATTATTTCTCAATGGTGCAAGGGTCAATCTCCAATTGTTCTTGTTCTTTTTTCACCAATCTTTCTCAACAAAAAACAAGAACCTCAAAGAAGAAAATCTGTGAAAAAATAATGTCGGGATTAAAGAAAGAAGAAGAAGAGATTGAACACAGCAGAAGAAAGAAGAAGAAGAAGAAGAAGAAGAAGAAGAAGAAGAGGAAAAATGTAGGTTTTGGTGAATTGGGAATGAGGAATGGGGGCTGGGAGCGGGAATGAGAGTTGGGGAGAGTTTTCGTTTTTTTAGAGGGTGGAGCCTATTTGGGGCTGTTGTGATAATTGTAAAAGTTTGGATTTTTTTTAAACCTAGTTATAAATATTAAACATTAACAATGAAAGTGTCATTTATACACTAACCTTAACACTTCTCTATATATATATATAAAATATAAATCTGGTCAATTGAAATCTGACGTAGCATGCCTATCAATCAAGGGATGCTATTTTTCTTTTTTCTCAAATTTTTGAATTTTCTTTCATTTTATAATTTGTTGTGTTCAATTAAAATTTCCAAAAGGCACTTTATTAACCTCTTAATCACACCCATTCCATAAGACAATTTCTTCCTCTTAATTGTAATTTCTCTTCTTCCGTCCGTTATGTTTTTCACCCTTGATGCCCTTAAATTGATATCATTAAATTACTCTTCCTCACACCTTTTTGTGTCCCCAAGTTTTACAATGCTTCAGCGTAAGTTAAGGCTTCAACATAATGTTATGACCTTTTAAATTCTTATACGTTAAGGCTTTTCCATCTTTTTGGAGCGGTTATGGATCCTTTTCAATGGGAAGATATCTTTTAAAAAGTTTCTTCCGAAATGATTGTGTATACTGTTATTCTGTATTTCTTGTTCCATATTTTTTTTATATCCTAAATTATTATTTTAATTATTTTTTCTTGCAGTTTTTCTATTGGTCATTGTAGTCGTGACCTCATCTTAAACAAAAGGCTAAAGATGGTGATTTAGATGTTACTAAGACTTACATCTTCTCAAATGGTCATGAAGCTTCTCCTCTAAAAGTAATGTCTTTCTCCTCCTTTTTTGTTTTCTCTCCTCTCATTTCTTCCTTTGATCTTCAAGTAGTATAGTTTCTGTCTGTAAAAAATATAATTTTGAATGATGCATAATTTAAAAGAAAAACCCATTGAATGTTTCCTTGATGTGAATTTGGTCAATTTTTTTTGTAATTTGGAAAGGAAAAAAAATTCTCTTTCTCTTTTGTTATAAATGCAAGTGGAGAATAATGTATGAAGAATTTAACTATGTTTGTCATGCACTTTTCGACCAATTATACTCCTTTAATAGTCCGTTGATAATATAATTTTGATTTTTGTGAAAAACGTGATCTATATTTTTGTAATGAAATAATAACTACGGGGTGAAAAAAGAAGTAATGAATAAAATTGAAAGAAGAGAAGAAAAGGAAAAGAAGAATTATGTGAGGAAAAAAAAAGAGATTCATTCATTGAAAGGGGAAGTGTATTGGTCTTCTCGGGTTCTTTACTTTTCTTGATGACAATAGTAGCCATTTGAAATTATTTGTAGAGTTTTCAAGAAATTATCATTGATACTCATGGAAACTTAGGATCTTTCTCCCATATTGAGTTTAGTTGTTGACTATGAAATTTTTGTATATAATATATGTATGGAATTTAATTAAAATTTGTGAATACTAATTTCATATTGTATATTTAGTTCTTCAATTGATTTTTGAATAATGAGTTTTTTTCCATGAAAGACATATGTGTATGAACTAATGCTAATTCCTGGAGTTTTATTGGTTTCTTAATCCAAAAATTAAAGAAATTATCTTTTCTTTTTATCAATTCCTTTGTTGTCGACTCATTGTCATTTTATTTTCTTTTTTTTTTAATTATTTTTTAGTAGCGAAAAAACATACTTAGTTCTAATTAAACAAAAATTTATCTCTATCACGACTTGATTTATAAAGTCATTCTAAATTCCCTATTAAACCGTGCGAAGCAGGGACACATTCACTAGTTTGTCTTATATAAATTGCTCTAAGTGTTCAAAAAGTCCTATAAATTTAATTCCCCTGGGTAAGTGATTGGGAGTTGTTCCACAAGAGTTGGTTTATGGTTCAAGTACTTGAAAGTAAAATTCTTTCAAAAACTATAGGAGTAATGGGAAGAAAAAAAACTGATGCTCATCATGTGGAGTCTTAGCATGAATTTATGATAAATGATTTAGTGGAGTTTGATGAGAATCAAAACTTACACCGATAGTATATAATGAGAAGTTTATTCTTGTAACATAATACATACTCCTATCCCACATACATGCATTATGTTGGAAACACATATATAGGTAGCAGCTAGAGTTAGTGTTCTGATTACAAAAATAGGAACTGATACATTGAAGTAATAGCTAGTCTTAACTCTATATTAACAGAAAAGTGAGTTATGATTAGTAGTAGTAGTGAACACTTAATAATAACTAGCAAGAATAAAATTAATTAAGCAGAAAAGCATGTGAAAACTACATTCTCCCCTAAACCAACAGAGTTTGTTGTGTAAATGTAGTCATTATTCTGTACCAAGCAAGAAGATTGTGCTTGTTGCCCTGAAGCTACTTTTCGTTCTTTCTGATTGGACTGAAACACATTTCTTCCTTTTTCTGATGTTCTGTTGAGTTTATTAGCAGCAGCAGAAGCACTATTCCGTTTCTCCAGTCTTCGTTGAATAACGTACTCCTCAGGAATGTATACATCCATTTGAAGTAAATATGAATTAGTAATTGAACACTCAAAATTAAAGAAGAAGAGAGTGCAATTTATACAAGTGAAAAAGTGAAGAAAATATTATTCAATGGGCGTCAAAAGGGGACCAATGTTTTCCAGTAAACCAGCAACTCCAAATTTTTGCATTTTTTTCTGTGTTTTTATTTTGGTCCGCTGGTATCAATGATTCCCAGGTGCGCAGTCCACAGCAGAGTACGTGTGTTGGTTCTCGAGGTTTTTCTGGCCCTTATCGTTTCTGTTTTCACGCTTGGATCTCTCTTTACACGAAAACATGCGGAGATAGTGCAAACTCTTTTTTTTATTTAATATTTGACAATTAAAAACGAGTTAAGATTTGAAGCTTATGAGTTCAAAATTATAATTCTTTTAAGATATTGATTACTGGATTAATAATTCGTATAAATTTAATAATATTTTTAAGACAAATATATAATTTGAACCAAAGCTACTAAGTTTAACAAAACTTCTAGCCAATTATTCAGCTCCACCCCTATTGGCAATGGTGAGGTGTATACTAGGAATCAAATTTAAACTTTGTAATGTGACGCATAAAACATATATAAGAATATCTTTGGGTGTGCAAGTAAAGTATGAAAATTGCATAAATTGCTTCTCAAATTCTGGTAATCGAAACCAAAGACAACCAACTATCCCAAATATGGGCCGATTTGAATCCAGTGCCAAACTGAAATATTTTAGGAAAATTTACCATTCAAATCTAAATCTAAGAGCTATTAACGGATTATAGCTATCTTTTAATTTAATTATTTTTCATAGTTACAATGAATTTTCAATTTACCTATCATAACTAATACCAAATACATAGAGTTATTCCACTGTATAATCTTTTCTCTTAAACCTCTTTCTCTCTTCTCCCTCAACTTTCTCTCATTTTCACCTCTCTCTTCTCCCTCGGCAACAGAGAAGTCATCGTCGACCGTATTCTCTGGCGGACCTCTATGAAGCCCAACTAAACAGCCGCCTCTTTCTCTCTTCCCCACATATCACCACCCTCCGCCGTATACCCCTTCACCGCGAATCACCCTTAAACACCGTCGTCACCCGCCGTCAAGTCCAGATATGAAATCATGAAGTTACGATCAATCCATTACTGGTAGCGAAAACAATGGAGGAGGAAGATTGGAAGCGTCACCGGATCTAGATCTAACGGAGATGTTTGAATCCATGGCTTCTTCTCCTTCTTTGTATCTCACATCTTAGTATATTCGTCTTACCTGAGACTTATTCCTTTACCACTACTTTTCACGTCGGAAAAAGAAGCTGCCTTTTTCTTCCCCACTACCTTTCACATCGGAAAATCGTTGTATAAATACAGTGTATTTTGTATTTTCGTCAGAGATCCAAAGTGTATTTTGGATTTTTACTGGAGATCCGACGGGTTTTGATTGTATTCTTTATTTTTAAATACGGTATATTTTGTATTCTTGCCGGAGATTTGACTGTATTCTTTATTTTTTTAGTTAAATACAATTAATGTTTAAAAGGATTTGAATGTTTTCTTCATTTTTTTCAGAGTATTTACAGTGATATTTTGTATTTCACCAGAGATCCGACTGGTTTGATTGTATTCTTCCTTTTTAAATATAGTGTATTTTGCATTTTCGCCTGAGTTTGATCGAATTTGACTGTATTCTTCATTTCGTCATTTTTTTTAGTGTAAATACCTTCAAATACAGTCGAATATGTTCAACCTTGCCACATCAAATAATGTTGGATACAACTGAACAGCGTATTCGAATACACTCAAATACACAGGAAAAGAAAAATAAAAAATAAAAAAATACAGCTGAACAGTGTATTCAAATACAACGAATTGTTCAAAACTAGCTACGAAAAGTAAATACATAAAATGTAACTACGAATTGTTAAAAGCTCATTAAAAGATAGTCATTTTTGAAAGTTCCCCTAAAGTAGGTTCGCCTACAACCAGGGGCGGATTTACATAGAGCTTTGTGGGTGTTGGAGCACCCATTAACCCCGACGCTGAGTATGTATAATGATATAGAAATTATGTAAAAGGGCCAACAATACCCCTAACGTATTGAAAATGGCTCAAAAATACCCTCTGTTAACCTTTTGGTCCGCAAATCCCCCTAACGTTTTATTTTTGGGCTCAAACTTACCCCTATATCTAACCGAACTAACCTGGTTAGTTTTTTGATTTTAACTTCGCCATGTGGCATTTCTTTAACCTGCCACGTGTATTATTTGTATTAAATAAAACCCGCATGTATCTTTTAAAATACCCAATGACCCTGACCTGCTCCTATATATTTGAATAGTCGGCTAAAAATAATTATATTCGCTTGTTAAATATTAAAAAAAAATACATGAATTATATATAAAAATATGTATATTATACATTAATATTTTACTATATATTTTACATGAAATTATTTTTAGGAGAAATTGTATGGTGTGGTTTTTTCTATTAATTATGATCTATCTCGAATTTATTAAGCAAATCTGACAATGGAACGACAGATTTTGCTAATATTTTAGCTCTATCGTGATATATTAAAACACTATTAGTTCCTATTGAAAATATCAAGTGAAGTCCATTAATGTGCTAAGCAGTTGGATATGTATATAATTAATGGTTTTAAAGAATTTTCTTTCCATATGTTTCTTTGCTTCTCCTTTAGAAGGTCATATAAATAGAACATTATCATTTTTATGTTTGCAAATTAAAATTTATATTTGTTAAACTTGTTAAGATTTACAAAATTTGACGGAAAAACTACACCGCATAATTTTTTCTAAAAATAATATCATGTAAAATATATATTAAAATATTAATGTATAATATACATATTTTTATATATAATCAATGTATATTTATTTTTATATTTAACTAGCGAATATAATTATTTTTAGCTGACCGTCCAAATATATAGGAGCGGGTCAGGGTCGTTGGGTATTTTAAAGATACGGGTGGATTTTATTTACTACAAATAATACACGTAGCGGGTTAAGGAAATATCACATGGCGAAGTTAAAGTCAAAAAATTGACCAAGTTAGTTCTGTTAGATATAGGGGTAAGTTTGAACCCAAAAACAAACGTTATGGGTATTTACGGACCAAAAGATTAATGGAGGATATTTTTGGATCATTTTCAATACGTTAGGGGATATGGTGACTTTGGTAGGGGATGGGTGCTGAGTAGGCTGCTTATCGGGCGGATTGGGCGGTTATTTAGTCTTAACGGTTTGGCTTATCGGTTATCGGCTTTTAAATGTATTAATCCGCTAGCCACCCGATAAGATATCGGGCGGATTGGTATCGGTTTAGCTCTTATCGGGCGATTTATCGGATTGTTTGCTGACCGTTGTGACTCAAAATAAAATTCCTATGCTCAGCAGACTACATTCCATTCTATAGAATATGGCACCTAAGAAGAGAGCTAAATAGAAGAAATATAGAGCTACATTCCAGCGTATTTCCCAGTAGAATCATCTCTGGGGATGAGCCTATTAACAACTTATAACTATCAGAAGAAATAGAAGAGAACACTGGGTATAACACATGACATCAAAATTATCTAATAGTAACTAACTGGAATAGTAAATTATAACTAAATGTCTAATAGTAAATTAGTAATAGATAGAGTACTGGAAGTGGAAGAAGGGTTTTTGATTATTTAATATATATATATATGGATAAAAATAAATTTTATATATATATATATATATATATATATATATATATATATATATATATATATATATATATATATATATTCTTAACGGGTTAACGGATTATCCGTTAAGAAAATTGAATAATTCGCCCCCAAACCGATAAGCCGTTAATAAAAAAAATTTAATCCGTTCCCCGTCCGTTAAACCGTTAAACCGATACCAATAAGCCATTAAGCTTCGGTTTCGGTTCGGTTTTCGATTTCAGCTCGGTTTTGAACACCCCTAGTGCTGAGAGCTTGTTGACGCGGGTGTGGCGAGGGTTCGATCCTGCCAGTCTACGCTAAACTTATGTGCATTTTACTCTTTATAGTTTAGGTCTTATTGTTGTCGTTTCTTTTCAGCATACGGCAATTTTTTTGCCCCAAACTAGTTCTTTTTTATTTCTTTTAGTAGACTTTATTGATGGCTTCTTGATTTAGTTCCTTTTTTTATTTTTCCTTTTTGCTTTATCTGATTGATTATAGAAAATGATAGAAAAAATTAGCTTCCAAAAAACTCCAAGCCCTTCTTGAAATTTTATATGGTTGTTTAATTTGATATATAAAGCTTAAGATATTTGCAAGTGTAAGCAATAATATTATTATATTATCTTTTTTATAATATAAAAAGTCTAGTATATTTGTGGCTTGTGAACAGAAGTATCTTTTGAATGATAATATTAAGTGTAATTTTCTTATTTAACTCTTTTTATTATCGTGTTCAAATAATTGTGCACTTATACTATGTGTTATATAGTAACTTTATGTTAAAAAAGTGAAGCACCCACAAACTTAAAATTCTGGATTCACTGCTGCCTACAATATTTGTTGTGGGTTATATCGATCTATAAGGTGAATTAGTCAACATATATGCAACTTGACATAATACTAGCATTACAATCGATGGTTTAACATCACGGGTTTGACATTGATTGTTAGTTGATAATTAGCATTAATAGAAGCAAGTTTAATAAAACACACTGCAACAATTGGATAACATGTTTCGTCTTTATTTAGTTATAGTCAGAAATCTTCTAATTGTAATCAGTTTTGTTAAACAACAAATGAATTTGGTCCGTTTGGCTCAGTTACGGTAACACTATCCAAATTCCAAATCAATCTGACTTTTGCCGCTAAATTAGTGCCGACAGTAAAATTAACAATTATAGAAAAGTGACTTTATATGGGAAGGGTCGGTATTAAATTCTGAAAAGCCTATAATTAGGGTGAGAGGTTTTTCTGAATGGTTTAAATTTTATGTGACTTTTTTACGCTTTGTAAGGTAAGAAATAGGCTTGTTAATTTGACTTTTTTACGTTTTGGAAGTAAAATTTTATGTTGATTGGTTTTAAATTTTATCTTGGTGCTGCAAACTCCACAAAAAAAAAAAATTTGTCAAAAAAGTAGTTTCCAGAAACTGATCCCAAGAAAATAATCTCTCTGTCTCAAATTATCTGTCGTGATTTTTAAAAATAGGTGTCTCAAATTATTTGTAGTTTTAGAAGTTATAAAATTAATTATTTTTTCTTTACCCTTAATAATAGTAATTATTCTTGAAGACTACTCCTCAATTATAGAATAAATATTCAATGAAGATAGATTATACGGTAAAATTGTCAAAAAAACCCTCCTATTTATAATTTTTTTAATGGGCGAGTAAAAGAAAAATACAATGTTAGAGACGAAGGGAGTACCTTTTTTTTCTTTTTTTAAAAAGATCTTTTCAAAAAACTGTACCAAAATAAAATCTAAACACCACCTAAATATTTGCTAATGAGGTTATCACATTAAAAGAATCATTCGTCATCAATTAGGGTGTTGACCTTATCTTAAGCATATTACGTTATAAAAAATACTAACTTTCACAACTGTCAGTATTGTATAAATAGTACTACTCGTAACAGTTGAACTATAAAACTTTAAATATAATATTGTCCCAAATGAATTAATAAAGATTAATTACTTGTCAACTTTAGATAATAAAGCACGATTGCCTTATGTGTCAGGAATCACGAACTCATAGACACTGATGCTTTACAATTGGCAAAACAAGGAAAGCAATATGAAGATAGAAATCCATCAGCATTACTAACTTTTACAATTAATTACTCCTACTTATTTCAATACCTGGAAAATTTAATTGATGACTAATACTTCCTCCATTCACTTTCACTTGACATGTTTTGACTTTTCACGCCCCTTAAAAAATAATGATTGACACGATAGTTTTACCACAATAACCCTATTAATTGATACTCAATAATTGAACCCAAATTCCCAAATAACTTCTGAAGAAAAAAATACTCCAAAGAACAAGAGAATAAAAGATGATTTTAGTGAACTTTTGTGTTTAACGAAGGGGATAATGAAAAATTCTCTATGAATTCCAATACCGAGCATTGGAAAGCTACAATTAACCATTATTTATTCAAAAAATGTTGGTTAATAAATTAAGGGTAAAACATGGGAAAAATTTATCTTCTCTTGATATGTGTATAGTGACAAGTAAAAATAAAAATCTATTTTTAGTATACTTATCAAGTAAAAGTGAACGGAGGGAGTATCAGCTAAGATATGCATTATTGGAGAATAGATAATTCAATCATTCAACGTGTTTCTTGAGAACAATTTTCATATTCTTTTTAATTTACTTTTTTTTTATAATCGTGTTGCTCGGACCAGTTCATCTCGACTAATTTTACGAAATATTTCTTACCTCTTGTCAGCATAAATATCAAATAGCTTTATCTGCTAAAAATTGGACAGATGATAAGAAATCATTTAGTATTTTAGTTTACTCATTAGTGTGACGTAAAATGGTTGTGACTTGTGCGTTGAGTACCGTGTACAATTTTTGGTGTAATTACTTGTAATTTAAAATTCATATGTAATTAAATCGGTTCTATTCATTTACAGTTGCTTTTGAATATTATCGTTATATTTTTGACCTTGGACTACAAGATTTTGGTTGTTCAACATACCACAACCATTCCTTGATTATTTTAATTCAATCATAAGATTTCCGACATTATATTTATTATATTGTTAAAATTATGGGTTCAAATCTAATATTTGTTGAGATTTAATAAATTTTTACATATAATTTATACTTCGTGTCAAAAGTTATGAGTTCAGTTTAACCTGTAGTCTAAAGCTTGCATCCCTGCTCATAGGTCTATCGTATATATAACTGTAAAAAATAATTAATAGGAACCATTATGATTCGTGTAACAGTCAAATTAAGGTGCATATACATTCCCAAACTGTTCTTTTGAAAAAGAGTTTACTTATGTACTGATGTAAAAATATTTGTATATTTTAACTATTTGATAAGCATAAATAAGTAAACTGATAAAGATGATAACTAACTTGTAATCACAGGTATGGTAAATAAAATCTTACTGTATCTAATTTAAATTTTAAAAAAGAGTTTAACTTTCATAAGAATTCTTATTAACATCAGAGAAGGATAATCCTTCCCTATCTGTGATGATCTCTATATAACTTTTTTTGGCAGCTTCCTTTATATATATCTATTTCTACCTACTCTCTTTCTACTTCCTTTATCTCTCTTTTGTTTTCTCTATTTTCATTTGACTCTTTGAGGTTCTTGAATATTCAAAAATTTGGGCTTAGTATATTTATATCAAAAACACAGCACAACATTTTCATATAAGTTTAACATCAATGGGAGAAGAAGCAACTCTTGTAGTTTCTCCAATAGCTTCTAAAGAAACTCAAGAAAATGACCACAAAAATGAGCCAAAAGAGGAAGTTGAAGAAAATGCTCTTGCTCTTGTTCCATTAATAGAGGATAATAAAGAGCAAATCTCTCCCTCTAAACCTCCTCCTCCTGCTCCAGAAAGTATATACTAGTATTCATTTTTAAAATACTTTTTCTTTGTTGTATTTTGTGTATATTTTTTGCTTACATATCAGAGATTTCTCTTTTGTATTTTATTGGTTTGTCACTGTATATTGTAGTTTTGAAGAGGAAGGAGAGTCTTGAATCAATGGTAAAGTTGTCATCGTGTGACTTATAAGTCACTTGTTTGAACCGTAGAAGCAGTCACTAATATTTGCATTAGGGTAGGCTATCTACGTCACACCCTTAGGGGTACGATACCTCCTCGAACACTACATGAATGCGGGATATTTTGTGCATCAAACTGTCTTTTATTGTAGTTTTTAGGACTATTTTTTGCCATTTTAATTTAAGGAGTGTTGATTGGTTAAAATCTTGGGTTTCTGACAGAGGCTGCAGATTCTGGGATTCAGAGAAGTACAGGGGGTTCCAAGGACAGAGGTAATTTTTTTTTTAAATTTAGTTTTGTCTAATTAATTTGCCTTTATTATTATTATTATTATTATTATTCATTTATAATTTATGGGGTACTTTTGAGAACCATTTCCAAAATGAGAACATTTTGGAAACTGTCTTGATTAAGGGAATTATTAAGAATAAGCTTTTAGAAAAAAGAAAAATAAGGCGGTGAAGTGAAACCTTGAAAGGTACAACTAATTGAAAAACTATAGTTTAAAGGACTTAATTTTGTAAAATTTTTAAAGGCTGTTCTCAAAATCTTTTAGTTTAATATTCCTATTCCCCATTGAGTAACTTTCTTTATTTCACTTTTGAAAGGAATGTTGGTTTTTATAATTATATGGTATTTTTGGTTTTTTAGATGCTGCCCTTATGAAAGTTGAATCAGAGAAAAGATTGGCTTTGATCAAGGCATGGGAAGACAATGAAAAAACAAAGGCTGATAACAAGTATATGATTTTCCCTCCTGATTTTTCCAACTCTATTCCTTTTTATTCATGTATTTTATTTATTCATTTTGGCAATCAATATCAACAGGAAAAAAAAAATGATAAGAGAAAATAAGCGTACTTTTTTATTTGTTAGGTGAACACAAAATGAACTGAATGTGCCTTCAATGCTGTTACATCCAACTTTCTTGGAATTATTTGCATTCTGTACTAGTCTATGGTCCTGCAATTTTATTTCAGCTAGGACATGGGAAAATTGTTTTAGGAAATAAAAATTGACACAGAAATATCACAATGTTCAATGAAATGCTTATTTAGAATAAAGGATGACAATCCACAGGAATTTGCAACACCTATATATGTATGTATAACACTTTATCCCACGATATTGTCCGTTTTGGACATAGGTCATATGACTTTAAAATGCGTCACTAGAATTTAAGGTTTGTTAACTTATATTCCCAGTATCTCTTCCGTGTTTTGTCGATGCGGAATTCGCCTAGGCTCTCCCATTATGTATTTTCACTGTTTATCTGTTGATATCAATTTTCATGTAAGGTTTTTATTTTGGATTGTTGATAATAGTCATGATTTTCAACAAATATCAGGGCATTTAAAAAGTTGTCTGCTGTTGGAGCTTGGGAGAACTCTAAGAAGGCAACTATAGAATTTGAGCTGAAACAAATTGAGGTGAAATTTTGATTTACTTAGTACATATCATTTAACTGCTGTCACTTTTTGAGTTTTTTTTTTTTTTTTTTTTTTTTTTTTTACCCTGGTGTCATTTTCTGATCAAGCATGCAACTTCCTATTGTTTCCACTTTTAATAGCTAAATGAGTTAGGGATAAGAATTACTTTTGCTAGTTTACTAATATATGAAAGAAATTACTCTTGCTAGTTTAGTTCAAGATCACATTTTTATGATTTCCTAGACTACTTTTCATGATAGGGGATGTATCTGGAAAAGTAAAATTCAAAAGGGTAGCCCGGTACACGAAGCATTTTGCGTTCACGCAGGGCTTGGGGAAGGGCCGCACCACAATGAGGTGTGATGTAGACAACCTAAAAATTCAATTCTTTTAAATTCTTGTTAGGGCTGTCAAATTTGGCTCATGGCCAAATGACCCGCCAAACCCGCCCAAGGTTGAGCTGGTTATTGATCCGTCAATTTATTAAACTCAGTCCATCTTGATTCAACTCATCTCTAACCCATTTAAAGTTGGGCTGATTTTTAAACCAAATTGAACTTTGCCAAAATATCTTAGAAATAATTCTTTTTCGTTTGATATGTTATATATAATCATAACAAAAGAAGAAAAGTCTTATTTAATAATTATACAATTAATAAGAAAATAATACATATTAACTAAAGTTTGGTAAGAGTTTGGCGGGTTGGGTTATGATCCGAATTTTAGTTCATCTTAACCCAGCCTATTTCAACCCAAGTAATTTTTGGGCGAGAAAATTGGCACGCTAATTTATTGACTCAACTCATTTTGACCCGCCCAAAATCGGCTCAACCCGCCCATTTGACACCCCTGAATTCTGGTCATATATATGCTTCTCATGTACCTCTAACTGAGCAGGAAGAATTTGAGAGGAAGAAGGCAGAATATGAAGAGAAGATGAAGAACAAGATGGCTGTAATTCACAGGGAAGCAGAAGAAAAGAGGGCACTAATTGAAGCAAATCGAGGCCAAGATTTTCTAAAAGTAGAGGAAACTGCTGCAAAATTTCATGCTACTGGAATTCCCAAAAAGTTCTTGGGTTGCTTTGGCCGCTAAATTTTTTTTATCAAATATCTCAAAAACAATCATATGCAGACTCTGCATTCTGTTTTTCTTTTTCTCCTTATTTGTTACCATGATATTTCTAGTTTTATTTCTTTGAGTTGGTTGGGTATAATTGCTTAATGATTGATCCTTTTGTGTATAGAGCAAGTACTTGATTATATTTTTGATAGAACAATCATGTGTTATGAACAAAAACTCAGAATTTCTGTTAAGTTGGTTCAATTTTTCATGTTACTTTTTGTTTCTCACTTCGGTGTCCGATATCCGCTCTGAGGCCGTGATTAATCTGCATTCGTGCCACATAAAGCACATTAAAGGGGGAAAAGCTCTCAACCAATGATTTTTTCATTCTCAAGTCTCAATCTGAGACCTCTAGTTAAGGATGAAAAAATCATATCCCTATAACATTTACTCTAATTTCCGGTCTATATTAGTAATAAGTTTCCTTTTCCCTACCCTTTTTCATTCCCTTTTATTATCTTTTTAAATTTTCTTTAAAATGATCTATTTATTTATTTATTTATTTCAATTTCATTTTTTAGCTGCCAACTGAATTAACTACTTTTTCATTACGTGGCTTTAGCGTTAGCAAAAATTTTGCTTCTCCACTCGTTCTATGGAGTTTGTTCTAGTTAGTAGAAAGAAATAGCAAACCATGTTACTCATATTTTTTGTTTGTTTTCTATTGTTATAACTTTGGGAATTTAGAGATTGAAATCCTTGCTATTGATTTTCGAATGAAAAGGATTTCAAATCTCAATTCCCAGTTAGACTTGAAATAATAATCAAAAAGCAAAATGGCTTTTTCAGGAAGCCAACAGAAATGTATAGCTTGTGAAAAAACTGTTTATATTGCAGAGATGATATCTACAAATGGTGTTGTTTATCATAATACATGTTTTAGGTGCAATCATTGCAACGGAAAGCTTGCAGTAAGATATTGTTTTTTTTTTTAATGTCTTATGTATTTTCATTTACAATAATGACACTACTATATACTTGTACCGAATTAAAATAATTTAAACGGATAACGTATATAGATCAATAAAGAACGAGAAATGAAAACAATTCTAGCCTCCTCCATCTTTCGGGACTAACAAGGGGTAGTAGAGAAATATTCACTTGTTGTGACTGCGCCTTTGGGATGATCTTAGGCCCTGACTCACTTTCTGTGGACGAACATTAGGGAGGAACTATTAGGTTCTCGAGGCCAACATGGTGCTTTCGCTTCGTCCACCACTGCTCGTTTAGAAACTTCTCCCTAAGGCGGGATGCTCCCTTACTTACGTAATTTTTTTCGAAAATACAACGTGTATCTTTTATTTTTTTTAATGGAATCTTTCGTCTTATATGTAGTTCCTAATGATTTTATTACGTCAAATTTAAGCTTCTTATAATACATTTATGTTTAATTTTTTGGGATTACAGTTGAGCAATTATTCCACCCTAGATGGAGTTTTATATTGCAAGCCTCATTTTGAACAAATCCTCAAGGAGAAAGGAGGCGCCTCCTTGAAGCATTCTACATCTTGTTAGTCTTTTTAATTAAATCATTTCAAAAAGGCCAAAAAAATTATTCATTAATTTCCTAACCTAATTCTGTTTATTTTCCTTATTTCTTGAGCAGTGGGGAAGCAAAATGAACTGGTATGTATCATATATATTTACACGCGCTAATGTTTTTTATACGGGTAGCATTAGCAAATTCATCTCAAATATATACAAGATTATTAATCATATATCATGTTTCATGTACCACGCCCTTTAATGTTTGTACATTATTAGGGCAAAATGAAATTTATTTGACAAATTCTACTCATTTTTCTCAATATTATTTTTATGTGACTAAATCTTGTTCATTAATTAAATTAATCTTGTATACCTTTGTTATTGCAGAACAGAAGCCCTAGCAAAGTTTCGGCTCTCTTTTCTGGTACTCAAGATAAATGTGCCGCATGTAAAAAGACTGTTTACCCGTTAGAAAAGGTTAGTTTTATTTTATTTTATCCCAATTTCGAACTAATTAGTGTCAATAAATATGCAGTTCTTTTTATTCAAGAATCAGAGTTTGATATATACATAAGTGGGTTGCTAATAGGATTCAGGATCAAAATCTTATCACTTATGATACATATACACCTACGTTATTCGTTACTTCAAGTTCTATATTAAGGGTGTGTTTGGTACGAAGGAAAATATTTTTTATTATTTTCCTAGAAAATATTTTTTATGAAAATGAGTGATTTTATCATTTATTTTCTCTTGTTTGGTTGGTGAGTGAAAAATATTTTTCGGAAAATATTTTCTAGTTGTCACGTCCCGAACCATGGCCTGGGCGTAACACGATACTCGGTGCCTAACTGCATGTGGTGACCGAGTGAATCAACTGGATGGCTGGATCAACATGTGGTATAATTGTAAGCTGAATATAAAAATGCTAACATGTTGATCTGCTAAAGAGTCTGACTGAAATATCATAAATGCGAAAAATACTGAAAAGTCTGCAAGTTTAAACGAGTAGCCGACAAGGCTAATACATAAAAGCCTGCTAATACTGACTGGGCTATAATCTATGAAACCTCTAAAGAATATTGAAATGCTAACTATTTACTAGGACAAGGTCCCCGATATACCTTATTAACTGAAATACTATAAAGACTGGGGAAAAAAAGGGATAATGCCTCGAAAGACTGGGGCTCACCAATAGCTAATACGAGATGTCCTAGCAAGCAAAGTCGTCAACCTGTAAATCGTTACCTGCATCACGAGATGTAGGCCCTGAGCGAAAAGGGACGTCAGTACATTTGAATTGTATTGGTATGTAAAACAACTGAAAGAAGGAACTCTAAATACTGAAACTGAAACTGAACTGATAACTGAGAATTGATAAGGAAGTAAGGATATGAATACTCCCTCTTCTGGATGATGAACCACCTATTTATCTGAATATTAAATTGCGGCCTCGAGCCAAAATATATGTATACTTAACTACGGCCTCATGCCCAAAAATATATATAAAGTATAAACTATGGCCTCAGGCCCAAAGATGCATAAAGCATAAACTGCGGCCTCAGGCCCAAATACAAGTGTTCAACATTCAGGGATTTAAAATCAGAAAATGAGAATTATGTTGCAATACATGATACTGAAATACAAAATCATATTGAGTTACATGATACTGGAATGTTGAATAGAACTAGATTGGGACATGTATTCATAATAAACTGATTTGTCATAACTGAGGCTTATAAGATATTGAGTGAATTATGAACTATGCCATCTAGAGAATAGAAGTTCTACAACTATTCATGGAACTAAGGCATATATAATTACTTTCTGAGAAATTCGTAATAGTCATAAAGAATGAGACGTAGGGAGAATCATAAACATTCCCAAACGTAGAGAGTTAGCCTCATATACCTTAACTTCCTGCTCTTGAGCGTAATACAACGTTTGTCAACCTTTTTAACTTTAATCAATAGCAATACAAGTCAAAGAGATTCCATATTAGCAATAATACTCATGTTTTGGTCACTTAGGTATTTTATCAAACACTTGGTGGATATAAAGCTTCATAACCCTTATTAATGGTATTCCTATACCCAATAACCCATTCTCTTGCTCTTAGATAAATTCTAAAATCTCAAATGGTTATAATCAACATCTTCATCACGCATAAGATAAACAACACCCTTAACCAATAATCAACAATCAACAACCCAAACCTATAATTGTTCATGCTTTTCTGTCAAACCCATCAACTCATATCTCATGAACTAGAGTCTATAATCATTAATCCAATACTATAACTAAGTAGAGGGTGAATATATTACCTTTTTGACATCCAATCCTCTTGAATTCGAGTCCTAGAGTTTCTTTTCTCAACAATGATGTTCCAAACGAATATCTGATGATTTGAAAGGTTTACCCATGTTAATAAGGTGTTGAAGAATTGAAATTAATTTATAATCACCATTAGAACTCATCTTGGATGGTGGAGGGACCTTGGAAGAGGTTAGGTTCTTGAGAGCTTTTCTTTCTAGAGCAAGTTTTTGTGTTTTGGGGTGTGGGGGGCGAAATAGGGCTTTTAAAATGACCTCCCGGGTATGCTCCCGTGCACCTGAAGGCCCAACCGCGCACCTGAACGTGTAGCAGGGCAGTAGCACTGCCACAAGTGCGCGGCCGCGCACGGGACCATCCGGGCGCGCACCTGGGCGCGTATACTGTATATTGTCCAGTAAAACGTACATAAAGTTTTGCACAAAGATCTGTTTGGGATCCACAATATATCGTTGGAAAGATATTTCAAATTGGTATAACTTTTATGCTTTGAGTTTTCCCAAATGCCTTACAGATTTTCACGAAATCCAAGTGGAAGACAGACCTTTCGTAAACTTAGTTGATTTTATCGAATCTTATGCACCTCGCTCTCCATCTTGATTCTAAAACAACTATTTTCACCCATACTCATCCTGATAGAACTTCACATGTCTAAAATATAACATTACTACTGATTACGTCCACACCTGAGCCGAATTTATAGAGTGTTACACTAGTATTTGGTTAAATAATATAAAATACGTTTAGGAAAATAATTTTTTATGTTACTCTCCCCAACCCACTTTACTTTTTCACACAAAAATAACATTAAAGTTTGAGCTCGATAACTAAAATGAAAATACTTTATTTTGTTGAAAAAGAAAGCTTTTTTTCTACAACATGAAAAAGAAATTACTCATTTTGTTGAATAAAAGAAAATACGTTTTCTACATCATGAAAAAAAGTACTCATTTTATTAAAATGAAAGAAAATACTTTTTATACATCATGAAAAAAAAGTATTTGTTTTGTTGAAATGAAAGAAAATACTTTTACTACATCATGAAAAGAATATATCCATTTTATTGAGAGAAAAAAAGTACTCTATCTACAACATGAATAATAATAATTCTATTTAGGGTGGGTGGTGGGTGAGGTTGGGGTGGGTGGGGCGGGGGAGTGTGGTTGGGGTAGGGATGGTTTGGAGGTGGAGTGAGTTGGTGGGAATGGGGAATAGGGTAGAGAAGGTTAAAAAGAGTTTTGAAAAATGAGTTCATAAGGAAAATGTTTTCCAAAATATTTAAGCTAACCAAACATAGGAAAATTGAAAAATATTTTTCGAAAAATATTTTCCTTCGTTCCAAACACAGCCTAAGTCTTATTTTATATGTATAAACTAATGTACACATTTAAACTCACGTAGGTTTATGCTAAATTAACAACACAATCCAAAAAGATGCTTGCTATATTGCTTAATTTACTATGTATGTAATTGAAAATCTTTATTTCAATTAGTTGATTAATTCCTTTACAAGGATATTAACCTTATATTATTATTTTTCTCAAATACTTTTTGTTTCCTCGAAAATAAGTTTTTTTATTATTGTGCTTGTGCTTTCCTTGAGCCGAGGGACTACTGGAAAGTGCCTCTCTACTTCCATAAGGTAGGGGCAATGTCTGCATATACACTACTAGGGGTGGCAAACGGGCGGGTCAGGTCAGATATGGGACGGGTCGAAAACGGATAATGAAAAAATGGATAAATTATCCGACCCGACCCATATTTAATATGGATAAAGAACGGGTTAAGGGTTAACCGGTGCATATTATCCATGGCTTCATGAATATGATCACTTTTGGGAGAATTCCTAGTCTTCCAAACTTGAGGAACCCCCAATTTGAGGTTTTACAAATGTAAAAGTTAAACTCATTAGTTATCCATTGATTACCCATTTTCTAATATGATTATTATTCATATTTGATCCATTTTTAAAAAGTTCATTATCCAACTCATTTTTTAGTAGATAATATGGTGCATAACTGTTTTCTTTTAACCATTTTGCTACCCCTATATACTACCTTCCCCGGACCCATTATATGTGATTACACTGAATATGTTATTATTGTTATTTTTCATACCTTCAACTATAGTGGTAATGGATGAAGTAGTGGCTCTGCAATAACTGACTTAAAATTTCGAATCCGTCTCTGAATAAATTCTTTTATTAACACATGCAGGTGACAGTGGATGGTGAAATGTACCACTAAGTTATGTTTCAAATGTGCACATGGAGGTTGCAAACTTACAACATCATCTTATGCTGCATTTGATGGAAGACTTTACTGCAAACCTCATTTCTCTCAATTATTCAAAGAAAAAGGTTCCTACAACCATCTCAGTAAAACTGCTTCAATTAAGAAAAATGAAGGTCAAACCAATGAACAAGAAGGCTCTAGTACTACGGCTGAAGAACCAATTAAACCAGAGGAGACACAAGATCAGTCATAAGAATGATATACCTAGTTTGCAACATTTTTTATCCATCGTTCGACAACAATTGTTTTTCCTTTTTTTTAAGCTCCTTAATATCTTCGTATGCTTTTATTTAATTTTCGAATTATCCTTCACACTCTTTCTGTGTGTTTTGGGACTTTTAGAGCAACAGTAAAACTATCTACGTGTGACATACAAGTACGGGTTCGAACCGTGAAAGCAACCACTAGTACTTACATTAGGATATGTTGTCTATATAAGGCTGGCAAGTGGACCGGTCCAGGCCCGGGACCGCGGGCCAAACGGCTAAACGGGCCAGGACCGTTTGGTCCGATTTTAGCGGGTCTGGTCCGGTCTCGTGGGCCGGTCCTATGATTTGGGCCCGCCAGGCCCGGGACCGTTTGGCCCGCCAGGGCCCGGGACCGGACCAGGACCGGCCCGGTCCCTTAGTGGGTTAAAAAAAAATAGTCGTTGGGCTGTCAAAAATAGTCATTGGCTATTTATGAAATAGCCATTTAACCCCCCAACTTTGTTTTAATCCCAAACTTTTTATAATTACACTTTTTTCCTATTTTCAACTATAAATACCCCATCATTATTTTATTTTTTCTTACAAAATCATCAATCTATCACAATCTCTCTCTAATTTACTTCTATAATTGCTAATATTGCCTACTTTATTGTTACAATTTGTGAAATAATTGTGAAGTTGGTGAATTGAAATCTTCAACGATAATCAATTTCCAACAAGTTGTTCGTCAATTCGGTAAACTCGTTCCAACTCTTAAATTTTAATATCATAATTTTGTTTGTTTTATTTACTTTGCTTGATTAATTAAGATGGCTTATTCCTTAAAAAATATGTTTAGTAAAAATAAGGAAAAATCGAAGAGTGGTGAATCTAGTGGCCAATATATTCCTCCTCCACTTCCCTCGGCTCCCCGACCCAAACATGTTACCCGTCCTACACCTCCTATTCTTGATAGCGATAATAGTTTATTACAATTTACCGAGAGTCAATTTTGCCATAATATTGCACCCGGTGAACAATTAAACCATGAATATATGAATGCTCTTTATGGTAATCCAACTATTGATGAAAATGATGATGAAGAAATAGATTTTGATGAAACGCAACCGGATGATGATACACCCACTAGTCCTGCTCCTGAAGTTAACCCAACTAATAATAATCTAGATGATCCCCCGTCTGATCCTCTTATTAGTGCCCCTACTTTTTCTAGACAACCTTCTAAACGGGCAGAAACATCTCTTGTTTGACAATTTTTTACTCAACTAAGAGAAAAAAAATAGGGCTAAGTGTAAAACTTGTGGCAAAGAGTTAGTTTTTCAATATGTTGGAAGTCGGGGGGACGGGAAGTTTGACTAGACACATATTGCTACACCCTCAAGATAAATCTAGATATTTTCGTATGAAAGCTTTGGCTGAGGGGACAAGTGCACCTAGTCAGGCTGACCTTAGTACCGGGTTAAATCAATTTTAACCGGGAATTAACACTATTACCGGTGATATTTTATATTATGATCCAAAAAAAGATCGGGAAGAATTGGCAAAAATAGTCACTGTTATGTGCTTACTCTATAGTTTTCCTTCTAACCCCCACTTTGTGCATTATATTAGAAAAATTTATAATCCTACTTATAAAGGTTTTCCTCGCACAACCGTAAAGAGTGATATTTATAAATATAAATATGAATATGAACAATATTTGCGCTATTTATTTACTCATATAAATTGTCGTCTTGCTATTACAACTGATATTGGTAGAAGTGATAATGACTGTGATTACCTTACTGTTATCAGTCATTGGATTGATGAGCATTGGATAATGCAAAAGCGCATTATTGCTTATAGAATAATTAATTCATGTCACACAGGGCAGTTTATTTCTAGCACGATTGCGGATATTTGTAGATATTTTTGCATTAGTGATAAAATAATGTCAGTTTCAATGGATAATGCTACTAGTAACACAAATGTTGTAGCCTTGCTTACCACTATACTAAGTCCTGTATTTAGTAACATTTTTCATGTTAGATGTATTTGTCATATTTACCATTTAATTGTGGATGATGGTATGCGAATTTTAAATGTTGAAATTGAAAAGGTTAAAATGGCTCTTAATTGGCTTTTTTATTCAAACCGTAGAAGTAGACTTAGAGAATATTTTAAAAGATGCGATAAATTTGGTCTAAGAGAAAGAAATGTTCCTAAACCTTGTCCAACTAGATGGAATTACATGTATGAAAGTTTAGTTGTTGCATATGAATATAGAAACCCCATAAACTCAACGTTTAATGCTCATGTAAGTGATGATGATGAGCACCTTACAAATGCGGATTGGGCTAATGTTAAAATACTTGTAGATTTTTTAGAAAAATTTCATATTGCTACAAATGAATTTTCTGGGCAATATTATCCTACTATTTCTAACTGTTTAGTTTATATTGCAGAACTTGCAAATTTGTTTGATCATTTTTCAGAGGGTGGGAAAATTTATCAACTTGCTATTAATTCCATGAGAAAAAAGTTTAAAAAATATTTTTTCCCTATTCCCCCTATTTATGGTATTGCTGCATTGTTAAATCCTACTATGAAATTAGGAGGTCCTCAATTTTGGTATGAAACTGTTTATAATGGTTTAGCACTTGAAGATGAGGAGTTGTCTAAACTTCCGAATGCAATAGCCTCAATTAAAATAAATGTTCAAACTATTTATAATGCTTATCAAGTTGCATTAGATCATGCTAGACCAAATGTTCCAACTCCTTCTTCTTCTAGTTCTCAATCATCTAAAAGAACTGCGGGAGTAAGAGCACTTAGTGCTTGGGCAGGGTTCAGGGGTTCTCAAGGTTCTAGTACTAGTGATTTTTCACAACTAAATGAGCTTGAAGTTTATTTGTCACAGAGAATTGAGGAAGTGAATCCCGACGGCTCCTTTAATATTTTTGAATGGTGGAAGGACAAAGAAAAATACTTTTCGATTCTTTCAAGGATGGCCCGAGATATTTTAACTATTCAAGCTTCAACAATGGCATCAGAGAGCGCTTTCAGTCAAGCAAGACTTCAACTCGGTGATTATAGAGCGTCTATGAGGGAGAGCTTGGAAAAATCAGTACTTTTCAGAGATTGGATCCATTCGGAAAGAAGAAATTTTGGACTTGCTGAATCACAACCAGAGGTAGACAAAGCTTATGAAGAAATGCTAGCTGAACTTGCGGAGGATGATACTTCGCTTGGAAGCGGTGATGACCAAGCTTCATTTCCGCCACCACCAACGGAAATTCCTCCGGACCTTGAAGGATTTATGAAATTTGTAAGAGATACCATGTAAATTAATATGTAACTTGTATTTTGGCATATCTTGATTAGTTTCTTTTTCTTCTCAATGGTGGTATTAGCACCTTGTTGTGCTCATTTCATAGGGGGGAGGAAAACTAAGAAAGATATTGCCATGATTTTTAATTCTAAAATAAAAATATAACGCATTGATTTGAATATCTCTTTACAATATTTTTGTCTTTTTATATATCTTAAGCTATACATATAGTATAATATAGTATAGTATAGTATAGTGTGTGTGTGTATATATATATATAAGCTTATATTTATACTATACTATAGTCTATACTATATATACATCTCATAAGATATATAAGCTATATTCGATATACATATATATATAAGCCTATATATATACTATCGAATACGGCTTATATACTATAGTATAGTATAGTATAGTATATAGTATATATATACTATATATACAACTTAAGATATATAAACTATATTCGATATACTATATATACATCTTAAGATATACTATATATACTATACTATATATACATCTTAAGATATATATACATCTTAAGATATACTATATATACATAGTATACTAGATATACTAGATATATATAGTAGATATACATGTATATATAGTATATCTTAAGATGTATATATAGTATATAAATCGAATATAGCTTATATATAGTAAGATGTATATATATTATAGTATAGTATAGTATAGTATATATATATATATATATATATATATATATATATATATATATATATATATATATATATATATATATATATATATATATATAGTTATATATATATATATGTATATCGAATATATCAAATATAGCTTATATATCTTAAGTTGTATATATAGTATATACTATACTATACTATAATATATATACATCTTACTATATATAATATATATATCTTAAGATGTATACTATCGAATATGACTTATATACTATGTATATATAGTATAGTGTGTGTATATATAAGATATATATATATATATATATATATATATATATATATATATATATAGTATATCTTAAGATGTATACTATCGAATATGACTTATATACTATGTATATATAGTATAGTGTGTGTGTGTGTGTGTGTATATATATATATATATATATATATATATATATATATATATATATATATATATATATATATATCTTAAGATGTATATATAGTATATAAATCGAATATAGCTTATATATCTTAAGATGTATATATAGTATAGTATAGTATATATATATAAGCTTATATATATATGTATATCGAGTATATCGAATATACTATGTATATATAGTATAGTGTGTGTGTGTGTGTGTGTGTGTGTGTGTGTGTGTGTGTATATATATATATATATATATATATATATATATCTTAAGATGTATATATATACTATAATATACTATATATATACTATAATATATATACATAGTTTATAAGTCATATTCGATAGTATACATCTTAAGATATACTATATATACATCTTACTATATATATATAGCTTATATATCTTAAGATGTATATATATCTTAAGATCTACTATACTATATATATATATATATATCTTAAGATCTACTATACTATACTATATATATATATATAGTATATCTTAAGATGTATATATAGTATATTTTAAGATGTATACTATGTATATATAATATAGTATATATATATTTTAAGATGTATATATAGTATATAAATCGAATATAGCTTATATATCTTTATTACTATTTTTTTTCTCTAACTTCTATAAAAAAAAATTAAAAATACAAAGTTTCTGTTGGGCCCGTTTAGGCCCGGGACCGGCCCACTTAACCCGGGACCGTTAGTTCGTGGTCCCGGTCCCGAGCCGGTTCCAGCAATAAGCCCGCGAAGCCCGGGACCGTTTAGGACCGGACCGCATAGGACCGGCCCACTTAGGACCGGGCCCGCGAAGCTCACTTAGGACCGGTCCCGGCCCACTTGCCACCCTTATGTCTATATCATACCCCTTGAGATGTGGTCCTTCTCCAAATACTGCATGAATACGGAATACTTTGTACACTATGCTGCCATATTTACTTCTTCTATGCGTTTTCTTACAATTTCACTTGAACAACATGCATCTATATATGCATCACTCAAATTGTAGCTATGTTGGAATGACTGAATAAATATGATGAGAGAGAATTATTGGTAAGTCATTTGTTGACATTGAAGATTAAGAGGCAACCAGGGCGGCTCGACATAATTGGGGGCCTAAAGCGTAACTACAATTAGACGCCCAAATTTTTATAATCAATTTCTTGAGTAATTATTTTTCAATTGATGATGTATCTAATTAATTTAATCACTCTTGAGACAATGTTGATCTTATGTATGTTTATTTAGAAAAATTTCTTCCATTGAAGCAATTGTTAGACATTTGAAAATGCATCAAGCCTTTTTATGTAGTTCGCTTAATAGAGTTGTTCTTTATATCCTAAAAGTGCCATTGTTGGTTTTTCATTGAACTTTTCCATTTCCTTTATTTAGGCTTCCCCCACCCCAAAATAGTAAACTAACATTTGGCCATAAATTTGGTTGAAACTTAAAAAAATAAGTTTTTTAAGATGAGATGAAAAATGATATTTAAAAGTTGAAATTGTGTTTGGACATGCATTTTACTTTAAAAGAATTTGAAGTTCTGTGAGTAGAAAACTACTCTAGAAGAGTTGTTTTTGCAATTTGAAAAAATGGTTAAAATTTATAAACAAACTGATATTTAAGAACAAATTTTTTTAAAAAAACTCCCAAATTTTATGATCAAACGGGACCTAAGAGTGTTGAAACAATTAATGATTGCCGCAGTGAGGTGGGAGGTTGAAGAAATTTCTAATTCATATTGATTTTCATAAGTAGTGTGAGCACCTAATTTTTTACCGTGCTTGAATATTTTCCGCTCTCATCTTCCCACGCGTGTCCCCACTCTTTGTCCCCCACACTTTGTCCCCACTCCACTTTCTCTTGTCCCCCATGCTTGCCCTCATGCTTGTCCCCCCACACTTTGTCCCCACTCCACTTTTTTTTGTCCTCCATGCTTGTCCCTACTCACAACCCCCCTATATGTCCCTCCTTCAAGAAAAATGAAAAGGGACCCCCTCCCTAAAACAAAGGACACGCCCAAACCAACCCTGTGGATTCTGCTGAATAAGGGCAGCAAAAATAGCTCTCAAACCAGCCCCAAAAGGAGGTAGAACTCCATAGAAAGCACCAAAAAATCAGCCAAAACACAGCTCAAATTGCTCCTTAAAACCAGCTCAAATCCCAGCCCGAACGGGCAGCAAAAACAGTTGCGAACATCTGCAAAAATGACCTCAAATCTGTCCCAAAAACCAGCACCAAAAATCAATTGAACACTATCAAAATTCTGCCCCAGAACAGCTGCAAAATCCAGCCCAAGAGAGCAGCAAAATAAGCTACGAATCTGCTGAAAAATCAATCTAAAACCACCAGCAAAGCACCTTATTTTCAACACCAAAGTGCTATAAAAAAATACAGCAGTTCACCTCCCAAAACAACCTATAAATACCACCTCAAAGTAGCTGAAATTCACCACCAAATAGCCATGAAAACTCCACAAAACAGCAACATCAAGAGTTGAGTTCGAGGGCGCCGTTCGAAAGATCCGATCGTCAGTTCCGGTTGAGGTTGCCGTCGAGATCGTCGCATGATAGCAACTCTGGTTTCAATGTGCCAGTCAGATTTTGATTTTTAGCATTTGAGATGATTTTGACTCTAAAGAAGGTTTATTTCTCACCTTTATACTTGATTAATTTATGATTGGAAGTCCTATGTCATGAATCTTGAAGCTAAATGAAGTTATGTTTCCTTGATGAGTGTGCTTGTCTGCTTTAATATTTCCCTCTATGTGGACTTCATCTCTATTGCATTATTTCAGCTATGTTAATAAAAAATTAGTATAAGTTGTTTAGTTTGTGCTATAGTGCTTTTTCTTAAAATTTTTATTTTTGTAATTTTTCTTATGGTTTGTTGCAAGGCTGAGTATGATTTAGGACTTGGGCCAAATGCTTTCGATAATAAAAGAGGCACAGCAACTCAATAACAAATAATGGAGCTAACTTAGTATCTAAAGTAAGCTAATCTACCTTTAACTAATTTACTATATTTCTTTCACAATAAATTCCGTAATCAATGGCCTTGGAATAATCTCAAAATTAGTTTTAAAAAAAAATCTTAATAATTGCTAGTACGCTTTAGGCGCGCATTAATAAATAAATTATCGTGATTATGTACATATTTACATGACACAATTGTGATTTCTAAAATTAAAATTGAAGTATGCGTTCGCGCAACTTTGGGAAAAATAATCTTAGTGTAATAAAATGCTATTAATTATGTATACGTATGCGTGACATGATTTTGGCACAATAAACAAAACGGATTCATACAAGTGATTCGTTTCAAAGATAATTCCATATTTTTATAATTAAAAGCGTATAGATAAAATATGGAAACCAATAAATCACAGTTTATCCAAAATTAATTTAAGCCAAGTTTAAGTCAATAAAGCAACCGTGCTAGAACCACGGGACTCGGGAATGCTTTACACCTTCTCCCCGGTCAACAGAATTCCTTACCCGGACTTTATTTTCGCAGACCAATAATAATAGAGTCAAACATTCCTTTGACTAGGGATTCAAATAAAAGGTGACTTGGAATACCCAAAAAATAAATTTCGAGTGGCGACTCTGTAAATAAAATAATCTCTAATCAAGTTTGTCACTTTAATTGGAAAAACTTTTTAACCCATCATCCATAATACAGATTATCATTTTGGTGGGGAGGGGGGGCATAAAAGGGGTGTGACAGCTCTGGCGACTCTGCTGGAGACTTCAAGAATTCGAGCTTGTACATTGACTTTATTTGGATTTGTTATTTTTTGTATATATTGTGATTTATTTGGGCCTAATGTGTTGCTTGTCGAGTTTTTACCGTTTTGATATTGTTGAACTGTACATATAAATTGTATCTTCTCTCGCATCCCTCTGAGTCTTCTGATAATTAGTTATGTTGTGTTTGCCTACCAGCATCACAAAATTTCTGTCTTGAGATAAAGCCAGTTAACCTACCAGCTTCTGGTGAAGGATTTAGTCACACGTGTTTAGGCGGGAGAGTCGTTAGCTAGCCAGTGCTGTTCTACTACTAGTGACGCTTGACGCTCCTCGGCTCGGGTTGTCCGCCCGGGTAAGCCAGGTCTAGATACCATCTCCTTTTGAATTTACAAACTTAGAAGAACAAGCCACAAGCAATGAATATCCCTAGTAGGCTACGCTTTATTTGCATCATGTGCATTTGACTTAGCAGCGCTCGACACAGAAGTCGAGTTTTGTTTTAGGACAGGCTTTGTTGAGACCATTATGTCATGTTACGTGCTACTTGTTGCATTATTTGGGAGGCTTGCATGTCGACTGGCTTTAGCATATATCAGTTGAACGAAGAGAGAAAAAATGATGTGGTTTAGTGCATATGGTTTTTAAAGATTAATTTTCATAAAAAAAAAGAACATAGTCGATTTAACCGAACTACGCGGGTCTGATTCTCACCGGATATGAGATACGTAGGCAAACCTCATCGGTTCTGGCCCCAATTTTCAAAAAAAGAAAAATTCAAAAATAGTTTCCCTTTCCTTGATTCCCTCTCTAGAATTCTTTCCTTAGAAAATCCAAAAAGAAATTAAATCCAAAAATATTTTCCTTTTTTTCCGAAGCCTTTCATTCGAAAAAAAAGAACAAAAACAATCTTCAAATCAAAATCCAAAATATTTTATTCCTTCTTTAGAATTCCTTCTTTTTAAAAAATAATTCAAAATTTCATAAAAAGAAAAAAAAACTCAAAAAATATATTTAAAAGTCTTTATATATAAAAAAAGAAAAGAAAATGAAAAATGGGTATGTCTATTCCCAATCCCCCTGAACTACGTAATGATCTGATTCATGCAGCGACATGATACGTAGGCAACCCACAAAAGGTTCGATCAAAAAAAAATTTCAATGATTCTAAGATGAGGGATCAAAATGAGGCGTAAGTGAAAAAAAAAAAAGAAGAAGAAGAAGAAGAAAATAAGAGCGTCAATAACAAGCTACCTCATAAGCCGGAATGAAACATGAAGCCTCCAAAAGCATGTTAGAAATAGTGACAATGATAGGAGCATGGCACATTATGTGTGATTCATATCTATAAAATGCTTAACCCTAACACGTTTGCTGTCTCTTACGTAGTAAGCTTAAGGTGGTTGGTTTGTGGTGAAACTGACAATACACCATTACTTTACTAGATCTAATGGAGCAGTAGTAATGGCCAACGATGATGAGATCGAGCTGATCAGTGACAACCCCCAGGGTCAATCAGTTGAACAAGAGTCGGAGGAAATAAGAAAATTGAGACAACAATTGTCTGATGTATATCAAGCTTGGGTGTCTGGTCAGCCTTCACCCCGGGGTCCCTCAGAGGGAACTTCCACCGTACCCCTGGCTACTCAACCACCGCTCCATACAACGAGCGACCACATTCTACCACCAGGGTATGTGCCAAACTACAACCTCTACGTTTCTCCTGGTACCTCTAATGTGCGACCTCCAGTCGCACCGGTCAGGAACACTCCTCTAGTCGTGTCTGGCGCACCGACATACAATCTCGCCTCCACCTCCTGTGACGAGGCCAATCAATGAGCCACCATCTCATGCTTATGATGGCCAATACTACTCTCCAAATATGGCTTTCGGGGTCTCGGATCCATGTAATCAGACTCCTCAGTACGAGTCACCAGTAAAAAATGAAAAGCTTGCCAAGACGGTTGAGCTGGATGAGATGGCCAGGAAAATAAAAAGTCTTGAACAGAACATAAAGAACATACAGGGACTAGGGGGTCACAAAAGTGTTTCGTTCAGTGATCTATGCATGTTCCTTACATCCATTGGCCACCAGGGTTCAAGACCCCAAAATTCGAGAAGTATGATGGACACGGCGACCCTATCGCCCATTTGAAAACGTACTGCAACCAGCTGAGGGGTGCAAGTGGAAAAGAAGAATTACTGATGGCTTATTTTGGGGAAAGTCTTGTGGGGGTAGCCTCTGAATGGTTCATTGACCAAGATATCTCTCACTGGCATGTTTGGGACGACATGTCCCAAGCCTTCGTCAAACAATTTCAATACAACATAGATATTGCGCCGGATCGCAATTCCCTGTCCAATATGAAGAAAAAGCTGACTGAAAGCTTTAGGGAGTATGCAATCAAGTGGAGGGAGCAAGCAGCTAGAGTTAAGCCCCCCCATGGATAACCACGAGTTGATCACTATTTTTCTGGAGGCCCAAGAGCCTGATTACTTTCAAAACATGATGTCCGCAATGGGTAGACCTTTTGCGGAAGCGATCAAAATAGGAGAAATGGTCGAAAATGGCCTCAAGATTGGCAGAATTGTAAGTCAAGCTGCTCTCAAAGCCACCACCCAAGCTATCCAAAATGGGTCGGGAAGTTTGGCAAATAGAAAGAAGAGAGAAGAAGGGTCCATGATGACTTCGGGAACCGGGGAAGTTCAAAGAGGGGCATCGCACCCTTATGTGCAAGTTCAGCAGGGGAAATCTAGCTACCCTCAACATTACTATCCCCTGCCAATTCCTCAGTACTCTGTGGGACCGCCACAATATACAGTGTTTAATGCTCAATCATATGCTCGCCCTCCCAATCAACAGGTACGGGCACCAGCTCCAAGATTACCCCGACCTCAGCAACAAAATTTTCGGGCACCCTACAATGCTCGTCCTAGGCAGGACTATGGTCGAGAGCAGAGGCCGGTGGAAAAATTTACTCCATTGGCGGAATCATACTCTAGTCTGTTCCAGAAGTTGAAGCAGATAGGCATGATTGGACCCATCGCACCCCACCATATGCATCCCGATTCACATGGACTTCAAGCAAATGCTAGATGTGAATATCATTCAGGTGCTTCGGGGCATAGCATTGATGACTGTTGGACCCTGAAAAGAGCCATAGAAAGACTCATTGTTGAAAAATTGATTGTAGTCACGAATGGCGAGGACCCTCCTAATGTGACCAATAACCCATTGCCAGTACACAATGATGTTCATTTTGTGGTAATGATTGGCCGAGATAATGAATACAAGCCAGTTGGTCGAGTAGAAATGGCAATGGTAACGATTAAGAGGGAACCAAACTGGAAGTAAGTCCAAGCCTAGATGCACCGTTGATTGTGAAAGGCGCCCAGAGCTCAGAAAGGGCAACTTTATTTGTTCCAAAAATCTTGAGGTTGGAAATTCGCTCCAATGTTCCAAGCCCAAAGTTATACGTCATTGGAGGTCACCCCATCACAAAGGAGAATCAGGGCGGTATGACGGGTATAATAGAGACGATCATAATCAGGCCTGCCACATAACCCCGTGTAACAAATACGAAAACCATCCCTTGGAACTACAAAAAATCTGTAGTAACCTACAAAGGCAAGGAAATCATAGAAGAAGTGGGGGAAATTGGAGGTTTGACTCGATCAGGGAGGTATTACTCTCCAGAAGAGTTGAGGAAGGCTAAGCAAATCAGAGAAGGCCAAATGCCAATAAAGAAACCGGTCACTGAAGAAGAGGCGGAGGAGTTTTTGAAAAAGATGAAAGTTCAGGATTACTCAATCATTGACCAGCTGAGAAAGACTCCTGCCCAAATCTCTCTGTTATTTTTGCTCATACACTCAGTAGAGCATGCCCGTGTACTAATCAAAATCCTGAACGAGGCACATGTCTCAGAGAATACCACCGTGAATCAATTAGAGAAGATGGCTAATAGATTTTTTGAGGTGAACAGAATTTCCTTTACTGATGATGAACTTCCTGAGGAGGGAGCCGGTCATAATAAGGCTTTGCACTTGATTGTCAAATATGAGGGGCATTATGTGAAGCGAGTCATGGTTGATGGAGGCTCGAGTGTAGATGTATGCCCTCTCTCTACCTTGCAAAGTATGAAGATCAATACAGACAGGATCCGACCCAGCAATGTTCGCATCCGGGCTTTTGATGGCTCAGCGAGAGATACCATTGGAGAGATCAACCTAACCATGACGATTTGGCCTGTTGATTTTGAAATTGTCTTCCAAGTAGTGGACATGGAAACTTCTTATAACTTTCTTCTTGGAAGGACATGGATCCATACGGCTCGAGCTGTGCCATCCACCTTACATCAGATGCTCAAATTCGAGCACGACAGGCAAGAAATTATTGTTCACGGAGTAGACGAGTCATCCATTTAAAAAGACCCGTTAATCCCATGTATTGAGGACAAGGAAGGATGTGAGTCTATTGTCTATCAAGCTTTCGAAGTGGTTGTTGTGGACCATGTTGAGGAAGGAAAACCCATTCTACATCCGCGTCTCTCCGCCACATCTGTAATGGTGGCTGCACTTATGATGAGACAAGGTTATGAGCCAGGAAAAGG